>NW_008337294.1:629687-635244 GCF_000622305.1 Nannospalax galili | reverse complement strand
ACTCATTTTCTTGAAATGGCTTTTCCACCTTCACTTTCAAAATTTTGTGTCCTTTTGCTCTACAAATGTCTTTCTCAAAGCCTTTAGATGTTTCTTCATTCTAACAGCTTTTGCGCCATATGTACAACATATAAGTTTAAGATGGATTTCTAAATATTATTTCCAGCTCCATACTATCCTGGACTTACTTCTGTCCCTTCCTCCTTTCTGTTCCCTTCTAGTTTTGCAATCCTTTTAGAAATATACTCTGATTTTCTTTCAACAAGTTAGAAACTTAACTATTATATTCATTTTGAATTAGTAATCTAAAATTAAGCTATGAAAACTTTTGTCATTGTTGTTTGAGACAGGATCTCCTATAGCCTCAGCAGGCCTGGAACTTGTTATGGTGACCAGGCTGACCTTGAACTCACAGAGAGTTCCCAAGTGCTGGGAATAAAGGACTTCTCAATGGTGGCCAGCTCATATGGAGTTTTGATGTATCTTCAAAACGATACAGTTGAAGGATATGGAGATGGCTCAGTTAGTATAGTGTCTTCCTGGCCAGCATGTAGACCTAGTTTGAATCCTCAGAATCCAGATAAAAAAATCCCAGGCACTGTCTCATTGGTCTGAAACCCTAGGACAGGAGAGTAGCGATAACTGAATCCTCAGAACTCACAGGCCAGCCAGTCCTTGCCAATCAGTGAGCACTGGAATTAGTGAGACACCTTATCTCAAAAAAGTAATTGTATCCTTTCCACAAAGTTCAGGACTGTGTTGGAAGGGGACAGGAAGACTGTAAGAGCCAGAGGCAGTGGGTGACTACAGCGAAAAACTATGTTCTGGGCATAACAGGGAAGTTGCACATATGAACTCACAGCAGTTGTGACAGCACGCACAAGACATTTGAAGCTCAGGCCAGACACAAATCTCAGCGTGGATGGGGAGGTGGGCACAAAGCCCCACCCCTAGCTGAGGCGCTATTGGCAGTTGGTAGCTGCTGGAGAGGGAGAGTCAGTTTTCATTAAGGGTGTGACCCCTGGTAGACTGACTGAGAGGGCCACTGTAGTTGATCTGGTGTGTGTGGGGGCTCTCCTTTAAGAAGGCTGATTGCTGCTCCCAGGGGCTTCCTACTCCCCTCCGGGGACTCTCTGCTTTGATACTTTGACTCCAAGTCACCACAGGGGAGCCAGACCTCTCTGGTTTTCTGCTTCTGTGATTGCCAGGTGTAGCAATTCAAAAGTAAATTTACTTCTGTGAGGCTCGCCCTTCCTGCCACCTCCTCCTACCGCTGCTTATAAGAAGGCTGATTGCTGCTCCCAGGGGCTTCCTACTCCCCTCCGGGGACTCTCTGCTTTGATACTTTGACTCCAAGTCACCACAGGGGAGCCAGACCTCTCTGGTTTTCTGCTTCTGTGATTGCCAGGTGTAGCAATTCAAAAGTAAATTTACTTCTGTGAGGCTCGCCCTTCCTGCCACCTCCTCCTACCGCTGCTTATAGCAAAAGGAGGTATATTTTCTCCAAACTCCAGTTTGGGGAACCAAAGAATTCATTGGGCTTCCATAGAGATCAATGGGTGAGGGGGTTACTTACGTAAGTGTGGGCACCAGTGGGCCTCCCTCCTACATTGCAGCCAGGACTGTTGTGATCTCCTGGTGGTGGCCCAAGATGGCGAAGGCCACCCACTCTCTCTGGCTTCCCCTGTCCCTAGCCTTAGTCCCTCCTCCATGTACCATTCAGGCCAGCTGGTTGGTTGGAAGGCCTGACTGACTCTCTCTGCCCCTCCACTCCTTCAGAGCATCCATAGTCAAGTTTGTGTGTGGCAACTGAAGCACATGGGTGAAGCTAAGCTTGAAAAGGAGCTGGCTGTCCACAGCCTGCCAGTCTAGCTTGCCAGGCGGAGGTCAAGTTCATAGAGCAGCAGGGCACCGTTCCCCACAGGTGGTGGCAGGGGAGCTAGGCCTCTGCCGGTGGGAGGCAGCTCTGAGCCACAGCTTCCCTGCCGTCTCTCCGTCTCTCACCCCCTCTCAGTCTCTTTCATCTCTCCCTCCAGCTCCTCCCAGTTCCTTCTCCTGGGCGTGGGACTCCTGCTGTGTGAGTCTGTGGCTTTCTTCTGGGCATCCAAGTTTTTGTTCATCCCACAGAAGAAACATGCCAACCAACCCTCACCCACAAACCCCACAGCAGTGACCGTGCTCTAGGTGATGGACTCCATACCCGACAGGGTTTGGGGAACAAAATCAGACTCCATGGGTTTTAAAGAAACAAAAGAGGACAAGAATTTTGAGTTTTAGAAAGGTGGAGGTGGATCTCAGAGGTTGGGGTGGTGGTAGAATATGTTCAAAAATATACCGCATTTAATTCTCCAAGAATCAATAAAAATATAATAAAAATTGGGCCAGGCGGGGTGGTGCACACCTTTAATCCCAGCACTCGGGAGGCAGAGGTGGGCAGGTCTCTGTGAGTTCAAGGCCAGCCTGGTCTTCATAGTGAGTTCCAGGTCAGCTGGGGCTACAGGGAGACCCTGTCTCAAAAAGACCAAAATATATATATAATAAAAATTGAAAAAAAACTTTTAAAAATGTCAAGTGTAGAGTGATTGAGGAAGGCATCTTATATCGACCCCCTGCTTCCATCCACATGAGCACACAAATGCACACACAAATATGCACACACATGCACACACAGATGCCCACACAGTCATACATACACATACACATATTCAAACACTCATACACAGATGAACACATGAGTACACATGCATACACATACACACATTCATACACAAATACACAGATATGAACACATGCACATTCTATACACCCAAACAAAATAAAAAGAAATACAAAACAAAAAAGACTAAGTACCCCGTTGCCAATTTCAACCGAACCACAAGTATCTTTTATCAGTAAGTTGTGACACTGAAAAAGATCAACAGAAAGATCAGTTGAACAGAAATGACAGCACAAAAATGAATCTCTTTAGTCAGAAAATGATTCTGAGGTGGGGTGTTGAGACAGGGGCTCAGCAGGGGCTCAGCAGGGACTGGCTGTGGCCTTGCTGTCATAGGGCTACCTGCATCTACCTCTGCCACCCAAGTCCTAGGATTAAAGGTGTGTACCACCATGCCTAGCTCATAGTTTCAAAATTTTTTAATTACTTGATTATTTTAAGTTATGTGTATATACATGTGTATGTGTACATGCGTAAAGGTGTTCACCGAATCCAGAGATGTTGGATCCCCCTGGAGCTGGAGTTACAGGCAGTTGTGAGCTGCCAGATGTTGTTGGTGGAAATTGATCTTGGGTCCTCTGGAAGAGCAGTAGGTGCTCTTAACTTCTGAGCCATCTCTCCAGCCCCAAACTGTTATTATTTTAAAAATTATGTGTATCCTTTCTCTCTGTAAATGTACACATGAGTGACGTACCCATAGGGGACAAAGAGGGCATTGGATCCTCTGGAGCTGGAGATACAGGCAGTTGTGAGCTGCTGATGTGGATGCTGAGAATTGAACTTGGGTTTTCTGCTCTTAACCGCTGAGCCATTTCTGCAGTTCAAGCCTCTGCTTTTTAACTTCTGCACTGTACTGTAATTAACCAATGAGAAAGCTGATGGAAATCAGAACTTTGGGTAAGTTCCAAGGACAACCTGAAACTTATAGAAGGGCTGAAGTATACTTTCTCTGCTTTCTGAGAAATCCATCTAAAGATGTTTTACCTTTTTCTAGTAGCAAGTCCCTACAAGCATAGAAATGAAAGATGTTGAATACTAAAACAAGCCCATTTCTTTTGTTGCTCAATTTCTGAACAGGAATGAGAACTGTATGTGATTCTTCTGCCTCAGTTTCTTGAGTGCTGAGATTATAGCTATGTACCTCCATTTATTTTTCTGTGTTGCTGGGACAGAATCCACAGCACCGAACATGCCATGCAAGCACTCTACCACTAAGCTGTAATCATAGGATAACCTTTATTTTCTAAAACAGAGTCAAGGCTGGTCTCAGATTCTTGGGCTCAAAGGACCCTACTACCTCAGTGTTCTAAGCAGCTGGAACCAGGCACATAAGCTCAGCTAACTTATTGTTTTTGTTGCTCTTGTCTGGGGACTGTCCTACCACTGAGCTATATCTGAGCCTATTTGCTGTAAGTAGCCATCTGACAACCAACAAATGAAAAGACAATCTTCCAAGACCTCGCATATTCAAAGGTGCCTCTTTACTCTGGTCACCCATCACAGGAAGACTGCTCATATAATTTATGAGCATAAATTATATGTACAAAGTTCAAAGTGGTTTTTTTTGTTGTTGTTTTGTTTGTTTTAGAGACAAGGTCTCCCAGTAGCCCTGGCTTGTCAGGAACTTGCTATGTAGATCAGGCTGGCCGCAAAATCACAGCAATCCACCTGCCTCTCCGAAGTGCTGGAATTAAAGGCCACCATATCTGGCACAATTTGTACTAAATTTTAATTGTAGAAGCCAATGATCCCTGGTTTTCAGTGCTGCTGTTAGGATCTAATGTTAGTATTATTCTACATTGTTTCAAATATGGTGTAAATTTCATGGTAGTATGGGTTTTCATCATTGTGCTAACTCATGACAGTAACCATAATATCTTTAAAAAATATTTATTATTTTTATTTTATGTGTATGCATGTATTGCTTGTATGTAGGTAAGTACACCTGTGTCATGCAGTGCCCATGGAGGATAGAAGAGACTGTTGGATCCCCTGGAACTGGAGTTATGGACAGTTGTTAGCTGCCATGTTGGTGCTGGGATTCGAACCCAGGTCTTCTGCAAGAACAACCAGTGTTCTTAACTGCTGAGCCATCTCTCCAGACCCTCCCTTAGATTTTTAAACATTTTAATAATTTTCATTTCTGATTATACTTTCCTGTTGAGCCTTTAAGACCATGTAGTTTGCCAAAATTAATCAATTTCTTTTTATTTTTAAGGTCAGTTGAGGATCTGGTCCTCAGGGGTCATTTGGGCTTCAGAGGAGCTTCTGGATCCACTAGTCTTTTACCTGTCCCATCTATGTGAGGATAAATCAGAAGGCCTTGCTTGACCATGGCTTCTTTCAGAAACATTGAGGAAATTATCCTCTTCGTAGACTAGATGTTGGTTCAAGTCCTCCTGGCAAGTCTCCATGGCCTCCATGAACAAGAGGTCAAGTGACTCACCATAGTTATAGGATATTTTTAGAGATGGCCCATATCCAGGCCCTTGGGACCTAGTTGACCTTGGAGGGTAAGCGGCAAAATAGTCCTTTTATGCAAGTATAGTCATCAAACCCCCCAAAAGATCAGTTACATTGATCAGCCATTTTTAAATATTGTAAGATAAGCAAAACCCAAACATTTTTTAATAAATCTTGATTAGACAGACATATATTACTTTTCTTTTAACTAGCGTTTGTAATTGTTAACAAGAATCCATCAATGAATCCATTATGCCAAAGTTTGATTACATTAAAGTTCATCCTGGGGAACCAATGAATCTACTGAGCTTGCTTACAGAGCAGGGATGAGGGGTTGTTGACAGGTATATGGATGATCCAGGAGCAGCAATATTGGAG
>NW_008337294.1:615024-628725 GCF_000622305.1 Nannospalax galili | reverse complement strand
TTTGCACGTCTGGTATGTATGACAAATGGCTACCAATCTGTAAAAATCTGTCTTTTGTTTTCAGAGCTTCTCTAGAGATCTTTTTGTTCCTCAAGCATTCCTTTTGACCATCTTTTAAAATTTATAGTTTGTGAATTTGTGTTATGTAAGATGCAAGCCTGATAGCTCTAAGTGAATTTTCCTATTAAAGAAGACTATCATTCTGGTTCTGTGAAATTTAACAAAAAAGTTCATTAAAATAAAAATTTTAAAACTACTGCTGAATCCATCTGTGAAAGAAAACAAGGTTTGGAATCCTAGCCAAACCTCAAATGGACAGATGTGTAAATATTTGGTATTTGATTAGCTAACTCTACTAGAAGAGATTACAGAAAGTTTGTTTTTAGTCCAATTTAAGATGCCACACGTTTTGTGTAATAGAGTTTGATATTTATTCTATTTTATTATTCAGCTCATGAATATCTGTACTTCCATGGGAAATGAAAAGGTTAATTGAGTGAAGAAATTTGGGCATGAAGCTAGAGAGTTTAGTGTGTGCCAGGTCTCTGACTGTAGAATACATATGGTACAAGGGGAACTTTGGAAGAAGGGCCTTGATACATGAAAATGTAAGAATCTATTAGTTTACCTGGTGACCTTCTGTTTGCATCAGTTAATTGTCTATTAATTTTAATTTGGAGTACATAAAATACTAATCAATACACAAAACGCACATCAGAATTGAACAGAAATTACAGTGATTGAATGTCATATTCGCTAGTAATTCCTGAATGATTTTTAAAAAGAGCTATCTACTGAAAGAAAGCCAATCATCTATTTTCCTGCAACTTTTGTGATTTCATTTTTTCTTAGGGTGTATTAAGTGAGAACATCCATCTCAGAAAAAAAATAACCTTGTATGTTCTCCTTCACATAAAGATCCAAGCCCATTATGTATACATGTTCATATGTAAACAAATGTGTGGGTGCAATATAACATTTAATAATGAGAATAAAAAAAGCAATATTAGATGAAGGAAGAATAGGATGCAATGCAGATGAAGGAGACCTGAGTCCTCATTTTGCATATTTGTGGTCAACACATATATATAACAGAAACAAGAGAAAATAAGTTATTATTCATGTTTCCCAAGCAACTTGTTTTAATAACACATAGATAGGTGACTTCAAAGATTAGCCTACTAGTCGGATGATTAAGACTAAATGTGAGGTGATTTGCCAAGAAACATAAAGAGAACAAATCCACATATATTGGAGGTAATTAGCTACTAAGACAGTAAGGGCAGGAAAGGAATTACTGGTAAGTTAAATAGTATTTTTCTCAGAGTCATTTTTGTCAAAGGAAAAACGTACAAATGTACTTTTGTAGGATTTCAATGTACATAATATATGAATAACTTTATTGCTTAGAAATAGAATTAACTCTTAAAATAAATTTTAGTTATGGAAATGAAATATATATTCCCTTTACTTCTGAAATTTTCTGTATAATCTACTACAAATTCTTTACATACCTCTTATAATTTTAGTCTTTTGGAATATAGTTTTACTTATTTAATATACACATGTATTTATGTGATAATTCTACAAATAAGACAAAGGCATACTTGAAACAGTAGGTAATTAAATGGAGCTTTTGGTAAGGTAGACTTGCTGTAAAACCTTCAATGTATACAGGTAAAGGATATAGCTGATCATTTTTGCACAAAACTTTTGGATTTTCTATGATTTACAATGACATCTTTTAAACATTGTGATGGATGGGACCATATGTAACAATGTAAAATATTCTAGGACATTACAAGCACTGTGTTCATTGGTTTCTCTGTGACCTAAGGAAAAACAATGCTTGCCTTTGGGAGTGTTATACAGATGAGGTGAGATATTAACATATTCTTAATGGGAATGTATGTTGCTGGGACTAAATAGACAGGAAAGCACTGTTCACATTTGCAGATAGCTTACAAAGAGCTAGCCGTCTCCCTAGCTCTCATGAGATATAGCAAACAGACCACTGGCTTGCAAGTGGGAATTCTTGGTTCGTAATCATGGCATTAAAATATATTAATTAATTTTAAACATAGGTAAATGTTTTTTGAAGTATCAGTTTACTCAGGAGTAAACAAAGAATAGCATCTTTTACTATATAAAGTTTAATAGGAAGATCATTCCAAATGATACATGTAGATGTCTCTATTTCATGAAAATATAGGGAAGAGACACTTTAAAGTGTCTTTACCCCATGAAAGATATTTATGTGAGGTGATATTTACAGAAAGTAGCTTAACTTCACTGTTAAACCATGTATATGTATTTATCAAAGTATTACTTTTTGCACTATGTCCATATATACATACATAGAAACAATATTTTCTTGTCATTTAAATGTTAATAAATCAGAAAAAAAAGTGATTTCCTGTAGAACTCAAGCAATAGAGATGTTTGTAAGCAGGTTTCATGGAAAAAAGAAAGAGTAAGGGAAAAATAAGTGTCTCCTAGTTTTTAGAATGAAAAGCATCTGTCTAAATGTGCTTTCACTGAATGTGTGGAATTATACTTGTATTTTCAAGTCCAAGAGGACATTAGACAAGCAGATATGATACTTGTCAAGAAAGCATTTGGAGATAAAGCAAGCAGGCATCTAATGTGTTTGTGGGGGCAAAGGGTTTTGCCTTCATTTCCCTCTACAGGAGCTTGGCTGTCAGGTCACTGTTACTCTTGTTGCCTGCAAGTTTCTCCTCAGCAGTTGTCAAATGTTGAGTGGAAACAGAAGGACAAAGTGTCCTAACAGTTAAGAGAGTCTCACACAGGCTTAATTACAATTTGGTGAGAGTTACCACTATCTCAGTTGGAATGGCTGGTTTGCCTTTTTTTCTTTTTTTTTTTTTTCTTTTTTAAACAGGGTCTCCCTGTAGTCCCAGCTGACCTGAACTCACTATGCAGACCAGGCTGTCCTTGAACTCACAAGGATCCACCTGCCTCTGCCTCCCGAGTGCTGGGATTGGCATGTGGCACCACGCCCGGCTTTTGGTTTGCCTTTTTTGTCTCACGTCAAATGAAATAGTTTCTACAATGAAAGTGTGATTATATTTATTTCTAGGCTAGCCTCACGTTTAATTGTATTCTGAGATTTCTTATCAAAATGAAAAATTATCACTTTACTGTCCAGTAAAAGACATTATTTGTGTGTAATTCCAGATAGGAAGGGAGAACTACAGGTAACACATGAAGATGGATTTCCCCTGAATACCAGAAGACCTTGAAATAGGACCTCAGAGAGCCAGCTGGCCGACAGACAGCCTACTCCTGAAGGAAAATGTCCAAATGGCATCATTATTTTCTAGGTTCAGTCAAAAATACTACCCACTTTTGAAATTAATATAGTATGAACAAGTGACCAAAATCTATCATATGAAAATATATTTGCCATAATTAAAGAAGAAAATTAATTTAAATATTTCATTTTCACTTATGCATATTTAATGGGAATTAAAGAAACAAAACCTTGAGAGTTAGGACATGAAACAACTCTTTTATTTTGCTAGCTTGTCTGGTCAAAAATGTTCTGCCAAATGTCTCCAGCCCATATGCCCAGTATTTTTTTAAATTCCTGTATCTGTGAGAAAATTGGCACTGGCTATTAATTTCCTCATATTGTGATCTTGTCTGGCTGGCTCTACCATTTCCTTTAAACTTCTGTTTCTTGGAATGAGAGAGCTGTGATTTCATAATCTTTCTGTGGATTACATTTTAATGACAAACTGGCAATAAAAACAGCATATCTGTGACATAACTGGTCATTTGAAAATGCAAAATATGGAGTGTGCCAGTGTGCCCCTAGGATAGAAAATTATATAGTTGTGTCAGAGCCATCCAGAGAATTTGATTAATGATTTCACTTTAAAAGTGAATCAACAAATATATATTAATTCTTGCTTATGATAAATTTGGAAACAGATCCTTAGGTAACACTGGGCAATTTTGCTATTTCCTATGAAGTTATAGGAGAAAAGTCTAAATAAGGAAACTGAAGAAAGCTGAGTAAAATTCATCCACAGGAAACAGTGTAGCTTTCATTTCAAACACTGTTATTATAGACTACTTGAAGAGCAAAAAATTACATAAAAACACAAAGAACAACATGGTTCCCCTGTGATGCCCCTTCAGCCTTACTCATGTAGAGAAGAGAAACGAAACTGGAACCAAAAGTGCCACAGAGACAGCTGCACCTGCCGCCAATCAACTCAGTAGACACTGCAATGTGTGTCGAATAAATGGATGACAAAGCCATTTTAATTATACACAAACTTTCCAGTTGAAGTGAATGAAGGTTTGAATTCTTGCCATTGGAATTAAGTGGAAGTTCAAATTGAGGCTCATTTGGCTTCCTACAGAATCAGCTGGCAAAAGGAGGACACCAGCAACCAGGAGGGAGGGTTTGGGGATTAAGAATGAGTACAGCAAAGTGGAAGATGCTTCCAGATTTAGATCATAGATGCATGGGTCTTACTCCAAATTGCACTAACCTGCTGACTCAAAGGCAGACATTTAATGAAGCCCTATGGACCAAGCAACATACTGGGCAATAGATGAGATTTACTGGGTCTTACTTGGAAAATCCTCTGGTAAAATGAGAGGGACACATAGCAGATTATCTCATCCCACTTCAGCTGTGACTCCTGCTGTAATAAAGATTTCTTCCAGGCTGTCTAGCAACAGAAGAGCAGGTAAGCACATCTGTTTTCAGGGTTGTAGAAAATTCACAGAAAAGGTGAAATGCAGAATTTCCAAGATTTATCATTTTAAATTGAAAAATTACTCCTTAAAAATGTAAATGAGATAACAGTTTTCTAGGTTCAGAGTTTACAATTTTGTTAATGGGGGAGCCTAGTAATAGTGAGATGGAGAGCATGCTTGGATAGCATTGGACAATGAGACATTTTGGGGAAAACTGCTAAGCATTTTATTTGTTATTGTTATTTAGATATTCCCTGCTCCCACTTGGAAGGGAGGAAGGAGTCTCAGAAGACACAGGAAGTTAGTGGACTCTGGAAACCTCAGAGAGTTGCAAAATTCACATGGCACCTCCCCAAAGTTATAAATCAGTAAGCAATTGCTCCAGGGAGAAGATTCTCAGGACATGGGTGCACTTACATATATGCAGGCATTACACTCATACACACAATAAAATAAAAAATATTTTAAAAAAATTTACCATTGTGGAAGAGGAGGCAGAAAGATTGTAAGAGCCAGGGCTGGTTCATGAACATAAGGATGTGGAGGCTTCTAGGCTACTGGAAGCTTGCTCATGTGAGCCTGCAGCAATGGTGGTGTCGAACACAGGACCCATGTCAGCTCAATTAAACAAGGGCCCAAAGGGGAGGTGAGAAATAGATTGAGAACTAGTGAAAAAGAGGTGGCGAGCCAGCACTAGATTGAGAACTATTTAAGACTGATTGCTGCTGGGTGAGGGAGAGTATGACTTACATATGACAGCTGAATGGGCTGTAGACTCCAGTGGACGCATTTACACTGAAGGACATTAGGGTACAAACACCTGAATGAATAGGACCCAGTGTGTATGGCACAGTGCATAGGATTCTGTTTGTGGGGATAAAGGGAGGCATGGATGGGGGAGGAGGTCTGGATTTGAGTGGGAAATGTATGAAATTTTAAAAGCTCAATGTAAAAAGAAAAAAATAAATTTAGAAAATTAAATTTACTTGAAAAGTTATATTTAGCATACTCTATTCTCAATTGTTTAAAAATTCAGCTTTCAACAATTTCTCACCTGAACATAAAGTATGCACTATCTTGTTCCCTAACAAAGAATTTGACTTCAGCTTCCTAATAAAGTTCTACACACATCAAAAATTGGGGTCATTCAATTCAGTGACGTGCAAGTGATAAGTATGTCTGGTCTATAGTTATTATGTCATAATGGGTTTTATAATTACCTTTAATGTAATAAAAATGAAAAAACATAATACCTAATTAAGATTTTAAATAAAATGTTTCTTTGGTCTCTTCTATGCAAATTTTAGCTGACAGCCCTTCATCAAGCTCAGATTAACTGAATATAAATTTCTGAACTGACCTTTTGATCAGAATCAGTCTCATCAGTTCATATATATACTATCTAAATTATAAATTGTGGCCAAACTTTAGTTGAAGAAGTTGAAGGAAAAACTTAATCCAAATCAATGTTGTTTAAAAAAGTATTGGTTGAATTTTGCCTGGCTGTGACTGGATGTTGCTTTCTTGCTAAACAGATGTGATACAGAATGACAGCACATGTGCAGCCAGATGTTCTATGCAAGCTGGTTGTCTGGCTTGGATTTCTTCAACTTATTGCATATATAAATATAAATATCAGGATGGTTTTGACAATGACAACATGGTCAATGCCTTCAAAGGGCACATCTAGTGAAAGGGAACGTTTTGAAGCACCATGCAAAAGGAGTGCAAAGAAAACTCATTCATTCATTCATTTATGAATGGACATAGTGATTTCGATCCTGATTGTTCAAATGATCAATTCTAAGGGAATACAAAAGCATAAAGAATAACAGTTGTTAGATTTGAGTACTGTCTATTCATGATGAGTCAACACAAGGCAAAAGACAGATAAACATTTTAGATTGTGAAGATGATGCCAAGCAGGTTACTGGTATGTCAGTTTGTTTTTTCTAATACTTAAAAACTGACTGACAATAAGAAAGTTTATTCAGTGTCAGTAAGTATTATTTCACTTTTTAGATGAAAATTGAATGCATAGTTGTGATCACTTTTTTAAAATACCATGAATGAAGCAAGTACTGAAACTGGATATTAAATTTCAAAAAATGAAGTTATATTGGTCAATTAGTTTCTTGAGATAGACTGAATATTGTGGGGCACTCGTAATGGCATAATATGAATTTTTGATAGTGTATGCGTAGAGCCAGGCAGGTTGACACACGCCTCTAATTCCAGCACTTGCGAGGCAGAAACAGGCAGATCTCTGTGCGTTAAAGGCCAGCCTAATCTAAATAGTGAGTTTCAGGCCAGCTAGAACCACAGGAAGACCCTGTCTCATAACAAAATGTATGCATAGGATAAAAAGAAATAATTAATGTGTAAACATGAATAACAGCATAGTAAGTCTTGTTAATTAAGATATACTTATCTCTTGAATATTCAGCATATATATGACCCAAAATGATGTCCCTGCAACAGGCTTTTATGCTTGAAAATCATGATCAACTTTGGTAAAAAAATGTGTTGATTTTATTAAAGGACTATAAAAATCAAATTCAAGGAGCCTGGAGAGATGGCTTAGCAGTTAAGAGCACTGTCTGCTCTTCCAGAGGACCCAGGTTTGATTCCCAGCCACCCAAATGGTGGCTAACAAGCATCTGTAACTCCAGTTCCAGGAGATTCAATGCCCTATTCTGATCTCTGTGGGCATTGCACTACACATGTGCACTTACATAAACGCAGGGAAAACACTCATACACATAAAAATAATAAATAACTTTAAAAATTAAAATCAAGTTTAAATTGGGCTTGAAGCAAGTATTTTCTTTTGAGAAGAAGAGGCTGGTCCCTCTCTGGTCTCTCAATCATTGTCCTCTCCACATCATCCTGCCATGACTGGATCGGGGGTAGATGGCTCTGGGAGCTTCTGTTCCATAAGCAAGCAGCCAGAGTGGGAAGACACCTGTGGGATGTCTATGCCTCAGTGTTTGCCTTCCTCCCAGGGAGGTGGTGTGTTACTTTTCTTGGGGAGATGTGAACATATGCCTATTTACCCCAAATAGGGAATCAACAACAGATAATAGAAATGATTCCACTCAAGTCCATCTTTGTAAACTAGTGAACTTATTGGGATTACTTACAGGAGCATAGGTGAGGGATTACAAGAGTGTGGATGACTCACAAACAGCCGCATCATGGAAAGATCCACTCTATCTTGGGTGATGACATCTTGAAAGCGGCATCGTAGACTTCCACATTCAGTTAACCTTCTACCTCCTAAACTCTAGCACTTCCCAAGATCATATGTTGCTGGAGGTGAAGGCAGGACGGAGTAATTGGAGAATCCCAGGAAAAGGTCCTGTGATCTTTCCCCTTCCTTCTACTTGGGAATGTTAATAGGCCCATCACCATAGACCTAGCTAGCACTGTATCCTTTTACTTATTTCTGCTCCATGATGGTCATGGGATGGTCATTTGCTATAACAGTGAGGAGTGCAAGTTGTCTGTGTCTGAGGCTCTTTCTCAGGCTTCTTAGATCCATGAAGGAGTGTGTGGGTGTGCAAATACTCATGAGAGGAAAGTGTGTATGGAGAGGATGTGTGTGTGTGTGTGTGTATAATATATATGTATATATATATATATATATATATATTCCTTTTTTTGGTGTTGAGATGAGGCCTACAACACGGTGTTAGCATGCACAGGACCCATGCAAACTCAAACATAAAATTTTGAATTCTTATACGTAACTGCTGTAGCTTATCTTTCACTTGCTAAACAAAGATTTTATTAAACTGTAATTCATTTTTTCAAATCATGCTACTAAGCTTTAGATATGGACTTTCCCTTCTCTTTATTGAAAATATACACCTTCAAATGACAAATAAACCTTTTCTTATTTTTACATTTTCTTTGTATATTACCTTCATACAAAATAATATCACTAATATTATTGATGATAGCAAAAATGTTAGCAATACTTTTGAGAAATTGCTATGCACAGGCTGCCTTGTTGCTGCTTCTGTTCTAAAGATAATGATGTGGTGTCATAAAGTGGCTGAGTGCTTTAGCCAAAAATGCACAACTACCAACTGAGGGGTTGGAATCAGAGTTCAGAGACAGGCTCAAATGAGCATTCATTTTTCCTGATTGCCTTACATCATATCTTCTGTCTCATGTCTCCTTATTGGGATGTTGAAAGCACTTCTCAGACACTTTAATTCTACAATGACTCACATGGCTCTTCTCCACTTATTTTGACTGAGCTAGACTAGCATATTGTGATACTGTAGGTGATCATGAACTCTTCACAGATGAAAAAGTTCTTTAGCTTCAAGTGTTTTCATTGAGTAAAATTAAAGTGTATGTGATGTCATTACAGAATTTAAGGTAATAATATACTTATATAAAACTGCTATAATTTCCTTTTATACAGGTGATATTTTAGTTAGAAAGAGGAATTGGCTCATCACAGGCTAAATCTAGAAAAAGAATTATTCATTATCAAAGTCTGTCTGCAAATGAAATAAAATCAAAACGAACTCCATAAATTCATTAAGGATTGTTTTAATTTACATTTGAGTCAATATCAAACTTGTCATCTGTTTACTTCTACAATTACATTTTGTCATTTTTCTGGCATTGACTAAATAAGTGAAATTATAAAAGTTGACTCAGATTTGAGTCATTTTCATATTTTACTAGTTTTGATATAAATAGGATGCTCGGATCTAGGACAACCTTTCAAAAATTGAACTAGAGTGTTTAATCCATGAAAACAAAGGACTGTTTTAAAAAATAGTACTTTGTTTGTACAACAGAAAATGAATATCCAGTTTTTCCCCTAAAATGGTGAGGGAGAAATAAGCTGCTGCTTTTCTGTAGAGTAGAGATAGAAAGTAATGCTTTCATGAAATAGATGTGAGAATTTTAAGGATAAACCTTAGGTATTAACCTCACCTTAAATAATCTTGCTCATTTGCAAGTAACAAAAATTCTTTTCTTATATTCTCAAATGAAAGCTGGTAGAACATTAAAGGATGGAAATTCCCTGAGGGAAATGAAAGTTGTGGTTCACATTGAACATTTGCTCAGGTATTGAAACACAGAAGCCAAATGTCCAATAAATGGCAACGTGCCCTAATAACAATCCTGGAGGCACAGAATAATGAGTGTGTGGTAAATGAAGCAGAGGGAAAATCTGGCTCAGTGTCAGAAAAAAGCCCTACAAGAACAGTTCACCACCCACTATTCCTGTTTAATGTCATTTCTAAGACTTCAGGGAAACTAGTCTAGTAAGTTCAGGCAACACTTCAATGTCAGAACTGCCAAGCTTCTAAGAGGAACAAACTCACCTGTCCAGTTCAGAACATAACCATGTTACCGAGATAACAGCTGTAGCAAAAATGTATTATATTTGAGTTTGAGTGTAAAGGAAAAGTTCACATAATAAGGACAGATAAAGGCCAGGTGTGGTGGTGCACAGCTTTAATCCCAGCACTTGGGAGGCAGAGGTAGATAGATCTCTGTGAGTTCAAGGCCAGACTGGTACACATAGTGAGTTCCAGGACACCTGGGGCTATAGGGATACCCTATCTCAAAAAGACCAAAAACCTAAAAAAAAGAAAAAAAAAAAAAACATAAAATCACCACAAGAAGTTGTACATGGAGTAGTAGGGAGCAAGACTTCAGTAGATGACAACACATACCTGGTCCACTGACTGTGATTTACATCGAACAATAGCACAGGGAATAATCCAATCCAATGGTCTCCTTTTTCTGGTAGATAAGGATTCCTTAGGTGTGATCTGTGGGTTAATTCTTGAATTGCCCTTCTTAATAGATTCTTAAATAAATTGAATTGCACCCAAAATTTATAAATCAGAGTTTGGAGTTCTAAGTTTCTAGGTAATTTTTAATAAGATTTGTTTACTTTAAATTTAGGCATATGACTGTTTTGCCTTGTGTATTCAAGTGCACTAAGTGTGCAGTGCCTATGGAGGTCAGAAGAGGTCACTGGATCCTTTAGAAATGGAGTTGTAAATACTTGTTGGCCACAGTGTTGGTGCTGGGAACTGACCTGGGTCCTCTGCAAGAGTAGCCAGTGCTCTTAACCACTGAATCATCTCACCATCCTGGATAGTTACAGTTTTTGTATGTACTATGTAATCATATAAGCTAAAGTTTGGTTTGGACTTTTCTCAAACCACTGATTGTATATGAGGAATCTGCCTAATTATTGAAAGAAGCACATGAGAATCATTCTTTGACTGCCACACAATTTTGATAAGATGCATATTTTATGCAAAGAATATTTCATGCCCTCCCTGAGTTCATAAGTTCATGGAGTTAAGGTTGGAATTAAGTAGCTGCAGGTTAGAAAAGAGAGGAAACTTCTAGTAGAGATAAATGTTAATGCAACTGGGAAAGTTTTCCTTTTTTTAATTGGCAGCATTAATAGAAAATGGTGAGAGATGTTAAAATTTTCCTTTTCTGAAGTGATATATCAACATTTTTGGCTTATTAGGTTTCTGTTGTTCAGTTTATATAGAAGCCTTAGACATTTTGTCAAAGACATAAAACACATTGTCCAAGACACAAAGCAGATTTAGACAATGTGCAAAACCTGTACTATGGTATAAGGATTAAAAACAAGTTAATATCAAACAGAATATCAGCACATATGCTTCTGTTTCCACCTGTCAGACATCCATCTATCATTTACACTTCAAAAAGTAAGATAAGCCCTCAAATTGGAGGATGAATGCACAATGCATTTGGGACCCTGTAATATTGGGAATACTACGGTTTTGTATTGACCATGATCAAAACAGAAAGAAATTCCTCTTGGATAGAATGTTCCATTCTGAATATGCCAATCAGAAGAAAACTAGCAAACAAAATCAGAAAACCTTAAAAAATGAAAAAAAAAAGAAAGAAAAGAAAAATGCAAAAATCAGTAAGAAACAGGAATGGAGAAAAATAGTTGTATTTTTCAAATATTTTCTTTCTATTTAAAGAGAAGGAATTAAAAGTTATTAAGTGACACAAATACAATAGAACCTCCACACCTAAGACTCACAGAACAGAGTGGAACAGGGTTTAGAGAGAATACTAATGCATCTGTCTACTCTCAGCAGAGCTTCCCCATGCAACAGAAGGCAATAAACACAGAAAGCCACAGCTGGCCAAAATGTAGAGAGTATGAGACTGCAGAATGCATGTCCCTGGATATGACTCCTACATTAAACTTCACCTATCCTGGGCTCAGGGACCATTGCAGAAGAGGGGGCTGAGAGACTGTAAACACCAGGGATGGTGAATAACCACAAGAAAACAGATTTCCAGGGGTGGAAACTTGCTCATTTGAACTTGAAGCAATGGTTGACAGCATGCACAAGACCCATCCAAACTCAATCAGACAAAATCCTAGCACAGAACTGGTGAAATGGGCAGGATACCCCCACCTTAGCTGAGGAACTATTGACAGCTGATCACTGTTGGGTGAGGGAGAGTTGATTCTCTTTAAGGGAGTGAGTCTAGATAGACTTACCAGGCTTCAGTGGATGAACTCACATCTTGAGGGACATCTAGGGACACAAACTTAATGTGATATTCCTTAACATATATGATAGAATGTGTGAAACCATGTGTGCAGGCTCTAGGGGGTACAGCTAAGGGAGGGCATCTAAATATGCTTAAGATGTATTATATGAAATGCTCAAAAATTCAATTAAAATATATATTGAAAAAATAAAATATAAGATATTCTGACAGTTTAAGAAAATGACTAGTACTATGAGTTCACTTTTCAGGGAGATGAGAAGGAGGTCAGAGAGCTCTTTTCAATTTTCATAAGACATAGATTAAACAAAGGAGATCAAGTAAGAGCAGCTTGCTTGGAGCACAACAGACAATTAAATATCAGTGGAATGACATTTTGAATAAAAAAGCAGGGGAAAGGGGAATCATATTGGAAGAAAATGTACTATAATAAGAAATAACATGTATATGATGGTAAGTAAAGGTAAAATATGCTATAATATGGTTATACATAAGTTCCCAGAGAACTGAGAAAGAGGACTATGGAAGGCAGCGTGACTGGCCAAGATAGAGAGGAGCATGGAATCAGTTCTGAACAGGAAGCTAATCCTGCTGAAAAGGGCCAGATGCTTAGAAGTCACATGATGTGGCACCCAAAGAAAGGTGGCAAGTAGGTATGTGATTTCAGTGGCTGTATATGTATGCACGTACAACTAAAAAAAATGCCTGACAGGAATTGGATCTTCAATGAGAGAGAGTGAATTAAGAGCTGGCTCTTATATAAGGCAGGATTAAATCAGCAAATATAGCATTAAGGGATCCGTCCCATACACTGTCACAAAAGGCCAGTCATCAGTGTCAACAGAGCATAAAGTATGCTAATTACAAAGAAGAAAGTAACACAGTCATGGTTCATGTAGTTTAGACCTGTTTAGAACCAGAGAGTAAAGTTTGCTTCCACTTTTGTTAAGGAATTTTATGTTTTTGCTAAAGGATTTCTCAGAAACACACACATCAGGCTCCAACCTCTTTCTTCTTTCTTTTCCCTTTCATAAGAATGCTTGAGCAGGCACTACTATCCTCAGGCCTCTTGGGGTAAGTCTACAGCGCAGCTCTCCGTGCAGGGACTCCCTAAGCCACATTCACCCTACATCAGGCTCCAACCTCTTTCTTCTTTCTTTTCCCTTTCATAAGAATGCTTGAGCAGGCACTACTATCCTCAGGCCTCTTGGGGTAAGTCTACAGCGCAGCTCTCCGCGCAGGGACTCCCTAAGCCACATTCACCCTTCCACCCCCCCTTGCCGTTCTATACTCCTAGTTTGAGCCCTGCGCCACTCCTAGTCTTGGGGCCCCAGACACCTGGGGAACCAATACTGCTTCCTGACCCTTCTCACCCAGAGCAACCCAGTCCCTTTCTAG
>NW_008337294.1:606356-608978 GCF_000622305.1 Nannospalax galili | reverse complement strand
AAAAGAATGCATGAGCAAAAAAAAAAAAAAAGGACAACAAACCCCAAAATCACTTACAGAACAATGTAAGTCTCTTTTTTTTTTCCATCACACTTTTGATAGTTGAAATAAAATGTAGTAGCCTAGACATGGGAACACAGCTACACATAAATACATAAACCGCAGTTCTTTGATATCAAAATGATATATAACATCAGCTTTATGAATCCCATAAGTTAGGGCCAGAGAAATGGCTCAGAGGTTAGAGCACTGGCTGCTCTTGCAGAGGCCTGGGGTTTGATTCCCAGCACCCACATGGCAGCTAACAACCATCTGTAACTACAGTTCCATGGGATCCAATGTCTTCTTCTGACCTCTGTGGGCACTGCATGACAAGGGTGCACCTACATCTAGGCAGATAATACACTCACACACATAAAATAAAATAGTAATAAATAAAATATTTTTCTAAAAAGAATCTCAAAAGTTAAACCACACATTGCTCATGGTGGCACATAGTAATTTTTGCTATCATTTTTATTTTTATTTTGCAGGTAAGTTTGAAGCACCCGATAATGTAAGATATCATCTTAAGTAGAAAGATAATACTAAAAACTGAACTGATAATTGATCCATTTTTTCAACAGAAAATAAAGACGTGCAAAGTTCAGTTGAAGACTTTATTGAGCATCATTTGCAACATAAAGAGAAAAGGTACAGATGTGTTGCTCCTTACTATACCATCATATGGTCAGATTAAAAGGATATATCACAAAGTTCAGACTTCCTAACTTTTCTCTATGAACTCTTTGGTAGTTATAAATGTTACCCAAACTGTAGGACGAAGGGACATATAGCTTCTCTTTGAATCTGTCTCCTGCTCCAGGAATTGGCTATGGGGCATGCTTGAATGTTTGAAAATTATTGGAACAGATACTGTACAAAAGATTATAATGATATAATCCCATATAAAAGTAATATTCTGCTATGGATTCTTCCTTAGTGATTTGGTTCCTAAAAATAATTACATGCAATATGTTAAAGATTTTGAATTTTCAGTATTAAATATATTTTTCATTACACAGCACCAATAATTTTAAATGGATTTTTATCGTGATATTCTTTAGTAAAAATTGCATCTTAAAGGTAATATTCTAACTCTAAATAGTAGTTCTTAAAAAGTTAGCATGTGTCTCCTATCCAAATACTAACGAGGCCCGACCCTGTTTAGCTTCGGAGATCAGGTAAGATTGAGCGCGTTCGGGGTGGTATGGCTGTAGGGGAAATGGGGGCACCAAAAGTAGGAAAACCATGATGGAGGGGTGAGACAATGTGAGAGATAAACAATGTCTAGCTAGTTTTGAAACCAAAGAGAACCATATTACTTCTACAACCTACTGACAAATTATACATAGCAGATCAAGAAATATATGTCTAGGTAAGGTTTATCTGAGAACAACTGGTCTTTGCCCAAGATTTATCTACATGACACACAGTAATTAAACCTACCAGACTGGTGGAACTAACCTTCTTGGATGTTTAACAGACATACTTTGAGGTCTATAATAATTTGGTCAGAGGGACATAAAGGACACTTTTTGCTCCTTGCCCTCCTAGGTCGACTAGTTCCAGGGGACTATGAGCATCTCTCAAAATGTCCTATAATGGTGGTGGGTCACCTGTCCTCTTGATCAAGGAAGCTGAAGAGACCCCACCAGATGGACTTGAACCAGTGTCCAGTCTATAAAGAGGAGGGTCAACACAGAGGAACCACTTCCTCCATGCTTCCAAGCAAAGCCGACCATGGTTGAGCAGGACTTTTGCCTTATCTTCATATAGGCAGAACTGGTAAAAGAAAGGATACAGGGTCTCCTCCCAAGCCCATGTGACTCCTGAGGAACAGATCCTCAAAGGACCTTAAGAGTAAAGATAAATTGGTTTATCTGGACCAACTGTATGGTCTTAAACACCCAAAAGGAAAGTATAACCAAAGATTAAATGGGCCAACATAACTTCATAAGAGTCCATATGTATACCTAAAGGCTACATAACAAGCAACAATACCAGATAAGAGATAACTTCTTTTGAGTTGTTGGCCAGGGTGGCCAAAGGGATCCCCAGATAGTAACCCAGCACAGAACTGGGAAAATGAACAGCAGACCCTAATCTTATCTAAAGGAATATTGACAACTGATTGTGTTACTAGAAGAGAAACAGCTGACCCTCCTAAAACAAAAACTCTAGATAGGCTGACTAGATTCACCAGAAGGGCAAGTAGTGGGGAATGGCTGGGGTGCCGACAACACAGCAGACAGTAGAGGGTTATCAGAGTATAAGGGCTCTAGTGGGGGGAAGGAAGCTGTGGGAGGGTGCTACCTGGGAAGTGGGTGTATAAATACAAAAAAATTTCTTCAAAGCATAAAAATTAGTAGATGTGAAAAACATTACCGTTGAAATCTACTTGATGACTTTATATCCATGCTCAGACGCCAAGGAGCTCAGAAAGTAACCGACTGTGACTAGTAAGAATCAGATACATAGAGATTAGAAACACATGTACATCTTAGTGTCAATTGTATTAAAAATGAATTTTTCTTTATGAAACTGTGTATTTTAATAATGAAATGGAGACCTTTTTTTGTA
>NW_008337294.1:558840-606341 GCF_000622305.1 Nannospalax galili | reverse complement strand
ATTTAATTTATGTCTTATAGGGTTTATACTGAGTACAGTATTGTATAACTATATTAATTCAGCTGTAAACTTAAAAGTTTACAGCCAATTTTGAAAGAGATGCATCTTAGCTCTGGAAATTGTTATTGAATATGTCAATGCGGTTGTAATGAAATTCTTCTTCTAATTTATGGTTATTAAATAAATAATTTAAAAAAGTTAGCATGTATCATAACTTGGAATATCAAAACAATATTAAAATAATATTAAGAAAATTGGAATGTAACTGAAATCTAAAAAGAATGTCATAGATATTTTATTATTATTAATCCCATGGGGGCACCAGATTTTTCAAGTTGAACAAGTACTTATGAGAAATGATTTCCAGAATATATGCCATACAGATGTAATAAGTAATAGAGAGATTTATTTGGACCTATTTATTTTGTCTGTTGAGGTAAGGAAAAAACCCACTAATCCTTTACACTGCTACCAACAGGACATTTTCCCAAAATTTTTCTCCACGATTAAACTAAACTCTAGAAGGTAGACATTGAACTGACAACTGTACTGCTATTATGTCTGGTCTGAAGCTTTGTACTGATAAAGGAAGCAGGTGTGTGTGTGTGTGTGTGTGTGTGTGTGTGTGTGTATGTATATATAATCACCTTCATTTGCCTCCACTTGTGGGATGCTAAGAGGTGTCCATCAGCCTTTTTAAACCCCAGTCAGAATATTCTTAGATTACCTCTCTTCCCTCTGAAAAAGAATGAATGCAATAGAGTAGATAGAGCCTAGCATAGATTCATTTTTCTAGGGCATGTATTTGGAGAAAGATAAGCAAAATTACTACAGAATTAAGTATTCCCCCAAAGGCTCACTGAGTATAAGCTTGGGGTTGAATATTGGAAGCATGTTTACAGTGTGTTAGTCCCTTGCTATCACAAAATCCCTGAGAAAACCGACATTTAAAGAAGGAACAGTTTGTTTTTGGCTTATGATTGCATAGCATTCAGTCCATGGTCACTTTTGTCTGTGGTGAGAGTCTCAATATCCATTTCAAGAGCTTATCCCCCATGATCTAACTTCCTTCTCCTAGATTCCATCTTTTAAAAATTCCACTATCTCTCAGTAGTGCCAAGAATGAAGAGAGACAGAGGAGACTTGAACCTAAGAGGAAGGAAACACTGAAATTTAGGCTAGCCTGGTTGAGCCAAACTAATCAATGAGCTGGTGCCAGATCTGTACCTAAGGGAGAATATATATTTGAATATATATTTGCTGTAAGCTACTGAGATACTGAAATTTTTTGTTCAGCAAAACACAAATGATGTGGTTCTCAGAATATTTTTCAACAAGACAATTTCTTATTAAAACTAAGAATCTTGTAAGGTTGAATTATGAGAATAGAGGCATTACTTTGGAAGCTTCTTTGATGGTGCTTATACAAACTGAATGTTGTGCGTGTTAAATGTGTTCTATACTGAACTAGATTCTCATTTATCAGCATACATGATCAATTATTCCTACCTTTCTCAGCATTTTTTCAAACACTGAAATTAAGTTATAGGTATACTGAGTTTCTAAAAGAAAGTTGAGTATCTTCTGTGATATAATTTCAAATTTCATTTTAAAGCAAAATACTCACAAATGGGTGGTAGTTTTTAGAAACCTGTACTTAGGGCCTGGAAAGTAGGCTCAGCAGTTAAGAGTACTGACTGCTCTTGCAGAGGACCCAGGTTTGATTCTCAGCACCCACATGGCAGCTAACAACAGTTTTTAACTCCAGTTTCAGAGCATCCAATGCCTTCTTCTAGCCTCAGTGGGCACTGCATGACATGGGTGCACATATACACATGCAGGCAATACACTTATATATATATAAATAAATAAACAAATTTGTACTCAGTGTTAAAGCAGAGTAATAGACTCTCTATAAAAGTTATAAAATCATAAGTGAACGAATACATTATTGTTAAACTTACATTAATATTAGTTTTAGGTACCATAAATATACTGTCACTGAAGAAGACCATAGAATTCTCTATTCTCTTTCCATCTGTCTTTGCATTAATTAGTATGTATTACTATAAATAATCAATGATTTATTTTGGGTCAGTTGTTCTCAGCTTCAAGGGTCATGTGGCATATATACCACCTTGAGATCTTGTTACAAAGAAAGTTCTAATTTAGTGGGTCCAGGGTGGAGCTTGAGGCGCTGCATTTCTAACAAGCTTCCAGATCCTGCCAATGTTTCAAGTCCCACATGAACAATAAGTAATAAGATCTTTCAATATTTTGGGAGCAAAGAGAAAAGCACAAACACATATGAATCCATATATGAAATATTGATAACATTAAGAAATCATATATATATTATACAGAATTAAATAACAAAGGTTTGAGAATATAGACGTCAGTCTAGATACACTTTAAATAATGTTAATCTTAGCTATTATAAACATCTTAAAGCTAACTATCATGGTTCCTTTGAGTCTAGGTGGGAAAGAAGACTGGGAAGATAGTCATTTAGTACAAAATATGGGGTTGTCAGTTTGCCTTGCTCGCCGTTGTTAACTGTTATTTCATAATGGCCAAAGATTTCAAATCTGCATCTTTATATTTCAAAAAATAAATGAAACTGTCTTGTGCCTTATACATATATTTCAAAATAGTTGCAACTAGTAATTTTCTATGTGAAGTTATAAGCATGCTTGCTTATTGTAATAGGACACAGGAAAGATAATCAAGATGGCATAATGATCTTTCTACAGAATAATGATCAATTGATGAATTTTTAAAGGATTTAGATGATGAAACAAAATTTTCAGTGGATAAATTAGTTTATTTTCATTCCAAATTGTTTTTTATTGCATTATTCCTGGAAAGCAGCCAATTATAGAAGGAAATTTATCCAATTTTGAATGTTTCTCATACATCTTTTGTAACTCCAACAGTATTTGGTTTACATCATCCCCAGAAAATGCAGGATCTCCTTATATCTTGTTATTACTCTGAATTCAAGCAAAAATATGTGGAGCTAATATTTGTGTTCCATAAAACTAAACAGAACCCCAAAATTTCTTTTCCTTGGTCTTTGACAATACTTAATGCATCATTATATTATTGATTTTTGTTGTGATTAAATACTCTACTAATATTATTCTTCATTTTTTTTACTTTGCCATCACTTTGGCTTACTGCAATTTTGATATATATGATATATAAACATACATATACACACATATATAACATATATGTATGTGTGTATACATATATACATACATAGTATACACACACACATATATGTAATATATAGTTAATGGTCTTGGTTAGAGGGCACATTGATGTTATTGATGAATTAATAGTAAATAGGTTTTCTTCCTAGTAATCTGTTCCATTTCAGGTCATTGAAGATATATTCCTATCTGGAATTTACACACATTATTCAGTTCCAACTGATTTCCCCATCCACTGATAAACAGACTCCTCCATCTTCCTCCTCTTTATCTATCCAATACTGATAAAATCTTGTAATGTTGTTTTTATAAGGAAACAAATTGTATCCCTTTTCTCATTTTCTGAGCTCACTATGTTAATCCAGGCCCCCTTCATTCTTCTTATGTAAAATACATCTCTTATGCCTTTCTATTTTTAGAGTTATTCAGTAATCCACTCTTCATACTGAGTACAAGGTAAATTTCCTTAAATATAAATCTGATTATGCAAGTTTTGTTTTAAAACAATTTCAGGATATCCAACTGCCTAAAATATAAAATCCACACTTTCAAAGTCATGTAGTTTACTACTGTCTACCCTTGTCACTTTGTCACCTTGTTACCAGCTCATTCTTCACCCCTCCCACTCATTAGCATTCTACAAGCCCTGAGAAACTAGCTAATGAGTATGTAATGAAAAAGTAATTTTTATAGTTAAGAGTCATCTAGTTAAAATACAGTGAAAATACCTCAACAGAAACAACAAATTAATGAACCTCTAGGAATAAACAAGAAATACAGAGGATCTCGAAGAACAGAACTTCACAATACTAAAGAGATTAAAAAGGTTTTTGTGCATGGAAAATCCAGTGTCATTTAATTTCTTCTTAGTCTGTGTATTTCACATGTTTTTGTAACTGGATTCTAAAGTTCACATGGAAGAACAAACTTCAAGAATATCAAATACAATAAAAATGTGGTGAATATTAAATGTATGCTATTTTAAGCACATATAAATAAACAATCTAGGGTTTAATATAAGATTAGTAGAAGTATTTTATGTCATGTTTATGTTTATTCACAAAGAGAATCCTTTTGATAGATATTCAGGGACATTTTCTACAGCTGTAGTGAGCCTTCTTTTTTGAGAGCCATGAAGCACCCTGAAGTACATGATTCTCTTCTATCTGCCCCAATGCTCAGCAGAGGCCACGGATGCCTCTCACCTGCCAGTCCACAAAGTTTCTGCATCAGTATTCAGGGCATATCTTACTACTTCCCATAGTCAAGTTGAGTGAAATACTCATCCTCTATCCTTGTACCCAGTGCTGAGTATAAGGCTTCTTATACCCATTGAGTTCCACATGGGCTGTGTCCCAAGGGGTACTTGTTTCTCTGAGGAGCAAGGCCTGTTGTGGAGATTTGGCTGTGGAGAGTTAGTCAGGAGGGAGGAGTGTTGGTACAGTCTTGGCAGAAGAAATGGTTCTGGTGTCTCGCGCACCTGGGCACGAGAAGGGGTATTTACTAACCTGGAGTGAGACCACAGGCCCTGGGTGAAAACTAATGGAGACTGTGGGCAGGATGCGGAAGCAATCTGGAACAGTGGGCCGCTGAGCCACAGAGCAGAACAGGGAACCTGGTGCTCCTCTTTACTGGGGCACTGGGTGTTTGCCTTTGTAAGTTACCCTGTTTCCCCTACTCAGGATATAAACTATGAAAAATTCAGATAAAGATGTGTTCTATGGTTTGTCTAATAGTGCCAGGATCAAGGGGCCCTAAGATAACTCAGGAGACAGGCTGCTCAATGGTTCTTTATTTTATTGAGTTTCTGTGCATTTCATATAATATATCTTAATCAAATTTGGACGCCCTCTTCCATCCATGCCCTTCCATAGCTCCTCCCCCCACTAAATTTCATGTATTCTGTCATAAATGTTATGTCCTATCTAGTCAAGCATTTGTACCCAGACAAATGCAAGTTCATCAACTGGAGTCTAGTAAGTCTATCAAGAATCAGTCTCTTAAAGAAGATCTACTCTCCCTAACCCAGCAGTAATTGGTTGCCAATAGTTCCTAGACTAGGGTTGGGGCCTGATCCCAATTTCCCTTCTTCTATGCTGAGTTTTTGTCTAATTAAATCGGCATGGGTCATGTGAATGCTGTCACCATTGCTCCATTTGATATGCACAAGTTTCCAGTGCCCCTAAAGCCTCAGTTTCCTTAGGTTAATGGGTGAACCCTGGCTATTGCAATCTTTCTGCCCCCTCTTCCACAATGGTCCCTGAGCCATGTGGGTAAAGTTTAATATGGGAGTCCTATCCAGAGATATACATTCTGCAGTCTCTTGTTCTCTAAAACTTAGCCATTTGTGACCTTCTGTGTGCATCACATTCTGTTATATGAAGAAACTTTGCTGGTGAGAGTTGAGAATTGTACTAGCCTTCTCTCTACCCCTTGTTTGATTATGTTCCATGAGCCTTAGTTGTAAAGGTTCCACTGTAGATGTGTCACTTAGGGCTATGCATCTCTCAGAAATGTATTCTCTGTGTGTGACCAGTTGTGAAATTCTGTAATAGCCTCCATCTGTGGTAAAAAGAAACGTTTTTGATGAGTGGTGTATTATATACTTGTCTGTATAAGGATCTGTATTTAGCATATAGTAAGGAATTTTATTTGTCTAGAGATATGACAGAGATAGGGTTTTCTCTAGGATCTATGACTTCTCCAACCGTGTATATTTGGCAATATATACAGTGCCATGCATAAGTTCCCTTCCACTGAGAGGGCTTTAAGTCCAATTAGATAGCTGTTGATTACTCCTTAGATAACAATGTGCCAATGAATGTTGTTTGCTGAGTCAGTTGTTGTGGTTATTAGGCTTTAGACCTGGGTTGGACCGTTGATTAATTATCTCCTTTCATAGTATCCTCTAGAAGAATAAGAGCTAGTCTTCACTGAGAACTCTTCCAGATCATTGTTTCTTTAGGTGTGACTGTGCTTTATCATGATTTCTTGATGAAAAATTCAGGTTACCTGATTTCCCTGTAAGTAAGGCCTAGTATACTGATAGCTTCCTGGTTACTGAAACCCTTTGTATCCATAGAAGCTAAATTTTATCCTTACTTCTTACTTCTGGTGTATTTGTACCCTAAGTAGGACATTCCAGAGAATGAGAGTGAGACTTGAGACTTCACATCCTCCAACTGAGAGATCTAATAGCACTACTTACTTTTATCATAAAACTGTTGTCATAATTTCCTATGTCTGAAGACAATCCTTAATTTTTCAAATCAAATGTAGTCATCCATCAAGGCTGTTTCCAGTGCAGACTTTACCCCAGATGATGCCATCTTATCACCTCTGATTTGTCTCACAAATATATTAGATGTTTATTGTTTATGCATTAACTTTGCTGCTTTATGATTTTAGCTCATGCCTCAGGAAGGGGAGAAGTGGCAGCAGTGACTGTCTGCGTAGCTCATGAAAGATCAAAATGGTTAATACTGAATCTCCAAATTCCTGGAATCTACAAGAAAGATCCTGCACAGAAGAGGACAGAATGATTTATAAATACCAGATAATGTTGTATATCCAGAAAAGTTCCCTCAGGGCATGCCATAATTTCAGTGATTCTGCTTTTAGAGAGATATATATTTGTGCCTTGAGGGGTTTGCTGCTATCCAGAGGACTTCCAATAAAGCATATTAGTCAAAGCTTGGATTAGAAATAAGATGACAGGTATGCTGTTCAGTCCCTGTCTGGTATAGAGACAGACTGGAAAAAAAAAGAATAAACAACAACCAGAAACCACTGGCAAGAGCTTAGAGGTAATCATCAATTATTTGTCCACTCTCAAAATCTTCTAAGAGAAAACTAGGGTGTAAGAAAAAGGATTATGAAGATAAATAAAGAAATGGAAATGTATTGTTTACTTCTTTAAAATTAATACTTGATACTAAAATCACCCAATTTGACTAAATGCCCACTCAAGGAGAGGAAACTCAGGTGTAGTAATATAAGACTAGCCTAATTGGGTATATGGCTGGAATGGTCACAGATCTTGGAGAAAATCCCAAGACTGTCATATTGCAAGTCTAATGTGATTTCTTACTCTGTGCAAATTGTGCATCTTTATGTTACAGACAACTATCCCAGTCACCACTCATCAAAGAAGCTCATATTGCACTAGTCAGAGACTATTGACAAGTACCACAACTGGTCACACACGAACATTGTCTCTGACTTGCCCAGGCCTAAGTGACACATCTACAATGCAACCTCTACATCTAAGGCTCATGGAACATAGAACAGGCATAATGAAGAGGACAGTGATGAATCTCTCAGTTCTCAATAATGAGGCTTCCTCATTCAGTGGAGGGCCAGCAACACAAAAGGTGACAAATAGCCAAAGTGTAGAGATCACGAGTCTGCTGAATGCTGGACCTTGGACAGGATTCCTTTATTAAACTCCTCCCACCCAAGCTCAGGCAGCATTGAAGAAGAGGAAGTGGAAAGATTGTAAGAGCCAGGGAGGAGGTACATGACCATAGGGAAATAAAGTCCTATAAACTCCTGAGAACCTGCTCATATGATTTTATGGCAAATGTGTCAGCATACACAAGTCCCATGCAAACTCAGGCAGACAATAACCCAGTATAGAACTGGGAAAAAGAACAACAGACCTCAATCTTTTCTGAAAGAATGTTGCCAACTGATAGCTGCTAGACGAAGAAGAGCTGATCTTCCTAAAGAGACTTTATATAGGCTGAGAAGACTTAGTGGACTGACTTGCACTGGGGTACAGTTGGGGACACTGACAACCCAGTGTGCCTTAACAGGGATGACCGAGTATATGGGCTCCATTGTGGGGTATGCTGTGGAATGGTGCCAGTGGGGACAGGGGTATAAAGATAATTAAGATTGTTTGAGCTGTTCTGTATGAAACAAACAAAATTCAATAAAAAATCAACATAAAGGTTGTTCATCATGAGAAGGGGTTAATTCTAATATGTCAGTTGATCTGTTTTATTTATACAGTATGTTATATATTATACTAAAATCACAAACTTTTATAAACTATATGTAAAATGTGGTTAGATGATTTCCTGTGTGAAATATATTATGTAATGATTCAAGCTTGTTTGGGGATTTTCCAAGGCTGCCTCAAGGCCACACTTACTATCCTCATGTGTAGTCTTTTGATCACCCATTCTTTAAATTCTCCTTTTAGTACCATTAATGCAATACCGCGTACATTCTTTTAATGTATAACTTACAGCCCTAGACAAATTATTCCCTTCATATATTGGTCCCTAATGATCTAATATCAGACAAATGGTTTATTTTTAATGCCCAGAGAGTAAATGATCTATGGAATTTAATTAGAGTGTGTTTATCTGTGGTATATGCAAGTGTGTACATGTGTGAGCACTTATGTATATGTGAAAGAAAGTGAGAAAGAAAGCTGATTTTGTGTTACTTTTCTGTTCCCTACACACTCCTTTTGTTTTCTTTGGGTTCGTATCAGTTCCAAGAATTAGGAAGGAAATAGTTATGAACCTGATCATTATAGCAGAGAGTTCCCATACGCCAGGGTACTTCCTCTTGGAACAAGGACCAGCTGAGTATGAGGGAAGGACTCCCAAAAGGCCTACTTTGTTCAAACACAGATCCTACCCCAATAGGGTTTGTTCTGGTGCTAGCAATGCAAATTATCCTTAGTTGCACATATTAAACTATATGAAATCAATATGGTTTTATGTTTAATTTTATAACATTTTCTTTTCAAAAGAATAAAAACAGGTGTGGAATAAACAATTTCCTGACAGTAGAAAAGAGTCAAGGGAGGGAGGAGATTTCTTTAAAGAAGTCAAAATAGATCTAAAACGTAAGCAGGAACAAAATACGAAGAGATTATAAATACATTGAGCCTTTGAAAAACCTCCTTGTGTCCACACTCCCAAGGCTACTTCGTGTCAGGTGAGCGCACCAGCTCTAGAAGTGATGATTGAGTCTTCTCCAAGCTGAAACTGAGCTCTCAATTTCCTCACAGAGGCTGACACACACTTTATGTTGAGCCACTGAAAGTTATGTCCATTTATTATTGGCCGGCCACGAGATTCATAACTCAGTCTTAGAGGATTTCTTGAATCAAGAATAGAGTGAATGAAAGTTGCTGAGTTTTCCTAGCTTTTAGAGTTTCTTAGAAGAGAACAAAATTTTGAAAATTGGATACTTCCTCACTACACTTTCTTTAGCAAAGTGTAAATCTTTAATGAGTTTCTTGAGTATCTTTGCATTTTGAGTATCTTTTAATTTCCTTGAGGAAGTTATGGGTCATTTGGAATCATGTTAAAATGCTGTTGGAAAAGCTCCACTGTTAGATAATCAGCACTATATACATGGGTTTTATTGTAAATTTTTAATTGAATTTTTGTGTATTTCATACAGACTATCTTAATCATCTTCATACTCCCCTTCTCCACTGGCACCCTATCAAAGCCCCCACCCCACTGGAATTCACACATTCTTTTATTTGTGTTAAGGTCTAGCCTTCAAAGTTAGTATCCCCAGACGTCCCTCAGTATAAGTTCATCCACTGAGGTCCAGTAAAAAAGGGGTAGGGTAAGATTGTAAGAGCCAGGGAGGAAGTGCATGACCATATGGAAATAGAATCTTACAGGCTCCTGGGACCCTTCTCATATGAACCTACAGCAATGGTGTGAGCATGCACAAGGCCCCTGCAAACTCAAGCAGACAAAAACCCAGCACAGAACTGTGAAAATGGGCAGCGGTCCCCAATCATAACTGAAGAATTATTGGCAGCTGATTACTGCTGGGTGAGAAAGAACTGATGATATTCTTAAGGGAAGGGAGTCTATATTGATTTTTTATTCCAGTACACATTGATTACCTCAACTCAGAAGTAAGAGAGGAGAAGTGTCTATCTCTTGGTGTTTTTATTTCAGCAAGTAATAAACCAGTGCACAAATGTATTATGCTACGTATTCCTAAATCCACAAGCAAAGGACTGAGATAGACAGCAGGATGCTTGAGTAGACACTGGTATATTAGTAATATTTTGTTGAGTGGGTGCCTTTAGCTGAGATGTTGGATCGGTGTGTCTGAGATTCTTTAGAATTGTATAGGAAATGGTTAACCTGTGGAGTCAGAGAAAGTTACTACATCAGAGTTCACGATAAGGCAACAAAATTACTCAAATAATGGCAGAAGGCTGATGGAATTTGCTATGAAATGATTAGTACCAGCCATTCAATTGGAAGGACTGTGAGGCTGATAAGGTGAGCACAGAGACAAGCCTTGCTGTAATAGAAAGCATTCCACAGTGGTCACAAAGAAGGCTATTCGTTGTAGCCTTGTAAACATACTGCTTTGTAGCCCCTTGTAAACATACTGCATTTATAAGTTATCAAGCATCCCATTCACACTACAAATATATCTTGTTAACATTTGTACAGAATCATAAGGCACGCTATCTACAAAGGCTCTGTGTCCTTGAGGATACATGGGGTACAGATCAAAAGACAGTCTTGTAGGAAGTGGGAACAGTTGGAATGAAGAAGCTATTGGTTTAGAAACTCAGAGAAGTAATGCTTTGTTTAGTTATATTCATATTGGAACTTCTATTTTGGTAACATGAGGACAGAAAGATGAGCAAGATGCATCACAGAGATGTTAATTCCTTTCCTTTTCTGAGGGAGAGGAGTAGCACAGTAACTTTAGTTCTCAGACAAACCAAGTAATTAGAATCCATTTAGCAAAATATTTATTTGGCAACTACAGTGCTTCAATCACAGTGAGAGATGCTGATCTTTCTATATTTGCTGTTGACTCATTTATAAAGTTCTTAAATAACCTCTGCTCTACACACTGTGTGTGAGAATTCTTTGTAGTTAAACTTTAACAATTTTTCATTCTGCTGTAAACGTGAATCTAATTATGTTAGAATACTTAGTAGGACTTATCTTACTGGAATTATTTTCTCTGAACTACAATTGGAATATTATTAAAATTGAAAAAAAAATGGAGAAAAGTGAAACAAGTAAATGGCCAGAATTTGTTTTTCTTTTTTTTTTTGGTTAATGATTAATTTTATGGAGTCCCTATTAATGAAATAGTCCAAACAAATTCTTTCTTAATTTAAAACTTTTTTCTTTTTTGAGAATTTCAAAAAATAATTTTTTTGAAAGTTATCTATTGTTTTGAGAATTTCAAAAAACACACAAGTACTGTATTTACATCATTTCCATACCTCCCTCTCTCACTCTCAAATCTTCCCATGGCTCCTCCCTTTCAACATGATTGACTAAATGAGACTTTCAAACAACCATACCAGTTAACCTGCCAATGGGGATGGGGGAAATTTCATAAGGCCCCATCTCTAGATGAAGAGCCACAGGAAAGCAATGACTGTTGAGAGAGGTAGAATCACTTTTAACTGCAGTTAAGCTCCCAGATAGGTTATCCAATCTCAAGTAGTCAGCCCTAAATACAATACAAGCAACCATAAATGGACTCAGAAGGGTATATAGGCTCTCTAGGCTGGGGCAAATGAAAGAGGCTAGCAAACAAACCTCTAAATAAGATATTGCCTTTTTAAGAAGACATTAACTTGCCATCACTGATTGAAAACAAGATATAATGGGATTTTTCTGGGTTGACCTTGCATAGGACTTGTGCATATGCAATAAAAAATTAATAAATAGATAAATAAATGAGTTTTATGTAAAAAAATCAAGATATGGAAAAATTCAGACAAGTTAGATTTGCTGAATCAGATAATTTTATTGGTTTAAAAAATGAATACTAATACTTCTAATTTGGAGGATTATTAGAACATATTTTCATGTATTAATTTTGAAGCCACAAAGGACCTCAGTATCTGTTAACAGCTAATTTAAAGGTTAACACAAAGAATAAGGATTTTGTGAATCTGATTCATTCATTTTCTTACTACTAAACTGTGTGAGCTAGGACTGGAGAAGAGGTATGTCTGCATTGCTAGGTCAACATTTATTCTCTTTATAATACCCAGGATATGTTTCACTGCATTTAAAGATTAACACAAATTATTTTTACATTTCCAGTTCACATGCTTTATATAAGATGTATATGTTCTTTATGATTTCTTTAAATGCAGGAGCCTAGTTACTACCTGAGACTCATATACCATGTCTATGGCAGAACAAGATCTTTATTGTTCTGATAGTGAAGTTCTACATGGAAAATTTGCTTTCTTCTTCTTATGATTATGGAGAAATATAATCAAATCTTTCTCAGATTATTGAAAATGTGAGATATTCATTGTTTTATGTTTTTCTTCATACATTTTCAGTGCAAAATGTAATGGCTTGAATTTCTATTCCCAAAGGGATTTTTAAATTCTAATCCCCATGACTTATGAATGTGAACTTTATAGAATAAGACCTTTACAGATATTTTCAAATAAAGATGAAGTTAGACAGCTCAGATTTAGGCTAGTGTCTGAATTAGATTAAGAAAGAAGAAGATATGAGAGACATATCAGGAAGAAGGGCCTGTGACGATGGAAAGAGATTGAAATGGTGCAGCTTCCCGAAAGGGGCTGACCAGATCTTCTCATCACTCCTAGGAGCTAGTACAAAGCCATGGGCAAGATTTATCTTCAGAGACCTGGAAGAAACCAACCCCAGTAACTAGGTAATACTGAGGTTAGTAAACAATTCAAGGCACAAAATCTTGCTACAGATCCAATAAGAGTGGATGGGTTCTTTACCACTTCACTGTCAACCCAACAGGTGGCCTTTTGGAGCATATATTTGAAATATATTTGAAATTGCTTATATTATGGGTAGAGAGGGGGGAAATGGTGAAGCATACTGAACTAGCATTTATGATACCTCTGACTGGAGTGGTATGTGTTAATTATACTCACATCTTTTTTTTTCTGGCCAGAGCATGTTACATCTTCTTTCCTAATTTAAAATGACAGTTGATGTGATACAGAAATGTTTCTGGAGAAAAGAAGAACTGGAACATTTGTGAACAACAATATTTATACTATTAGTACATACAGTATCTGTGTTTTGTCACATACAAATAACTCAAGATACAGAGGTTGTGAAGGAATTGCCTGAGATCATACAGATACTGAGATCATATATGAACTTTGGATATATGATGCAAATATAGATTATTTATGTCCAAAGCCTTTGAAGTTGATGGAGCTATAACTTTACACACAATGTTTACACATAATTTCCTGAAATTCCTGAATATTCACCCTTGACACTGTATGAGTCAAGACAGGTCCGACTATGCTGCTGTAATACACAATAACTTAGTCTCATTGGAGTAAAACATCAAACTTTTATTTTTACATATTCAATTTGTTTATAATCCATTGGTACAAGTCTCCTCTTATTGTTGTGGGAAGAACAGGCAGAAGAAGAAAGCTTCATTACAAACGGTTTTTTATTGCAGAGTGGTGGCTTTAGAATATTTATATACAGCTAACCTAAGGATCAATCTAGAAAAGATGTGTGCCATTACCATTTCCTGCTCATTGGCTAGAATTAGTATTATGCCTAGACATGATCTACATTCATAACATGTGCCCAGAAGATATAAGAGCCAAAAATAATGAGCAAAGAAAATTAATGATGCTTGTAGTTCCCAGCTAAGTTAAGACATATGTACAGCATAATGAGGTACAAAGAATCACAAAATCTGATTCTTTCACAGGGTTCAGCAAATATTTCTACAGAAAGATTACAACATCACATGTTTGCAAAATCCAAGAGTGGACTTGCAGAAAATGCAGCAAAACTCTCTACTACAGTTATAGAATTTCATCAGTTCCAGAGATTTCAATTTAAAAACATATTTGATTTCTTTTCTAGAGTTACATTAAAATATTCATTACTTTTTAATTATTTTTTATATTTTTAAGTTTCAAATAATGCCTTTAACTTCCATGACCAGTTACTTATTTTAGTGTCATTTTTATGTTTCAATCAATAATCCTATCATTTTCCAAAACTTCTCTGACATTTTTCACTCGTTCTGATTATTTTCCATTGCCCTTTTCTCTTCAGCATAATCCTACTGTAAACTGTGAATATTAATAAAAATGGAAAGTGCTTATGTTTAAGGAAAAAAACTATTCTGCAGGGATGCCTTTAGGCCACATCAGTTAGTGCATCTGGCTGTTACCTTTCAAGAGCAGGAGAGGGGTAGAGTGCATGTCCATAAGTGAGAAAGGATTCCTTGGCTATTAGGATGGGAAGAATATGAAGAGTTAGTATTCATTAGCTTTCACTAAGTATCACCCAACATGACCTTGTCTGATACACTTCATCAACTCTATGCATTCCATTACTTTAATTAGAGGTATAATGTTTAAAGGTGATGAACTCAAGGACAAATGAAACAATATTGCCTAAAATATAGTTTTTACTATAAAATTAGAAACCATAAAATTTATGGTGAATGACAAATTGAAAAGTAAAAAATGTAAAAAGAAAGAAGTTGCTGGAAAGATGGCTCAGTAGTTAAGAGCACTGTATGCTCTTCCCAGAGACCAGGGTGCAATTCCTTGTACCGATAGGGTGGCCATCCAAAACTTCAAATTCAGGGGATCTGATACATCCTTCTGACCTCCTCAGGCATTGTACTCATGTGATGCACTGGAATACATGCAGGCAAAACACTTAATCACATAAAATATGAATGAATGAATTAAAAAAAAGAAAAGTAAATAACATTTCTCTACCTCTAATCAGTCATCAATTTCTGTTGATTCTTTTTATACATTTTCTTGTATTTTGCATTTTTGTACATATTCCCATTGTTATTTTTCTTTGTTACATCCATATTCTATACCAAAATACAGTTCAATAATTATATAACCGTCAATAAGGTTTACCACTAATTTGGCAAGTAAGATTTACTGTCCTCTTCTTTATGTGAATCCCTACTATCCGTTGCTGACTATATCAAGCTTTCTCTGTGGCAGTGATACTCAATCACAGGGCAGCACTGGAATTTAGGGGCAATGTTTAGTTCTTCAGGATAATTAAGGGAACACTACAGGAATACTCTGCAACGTGTGAGGCCCCTCATACAGCAAGGAAGTTGCTGACATCTTACATAATTTCCATTATTTGTAAATCGCACAATTTAAATTATTTGTCTTAAGTTGATACTATTTCATAAAACCAGTAAGTATTCTTGTATCTTTTGGTATAAAATGAATGGTCAAGTTTGTCATTAGCATTTATTTGTAAGAAATTCTTAGAGCATAATGGCAAGGTAATAGATTGAAAAGTTACATCTTTAACAATCTTTACATATGGGGGATATTAAAGACATAAACAATAGATTCCCTAGACCAACCTTCTTCACTGGTGAGTCTGATTCCACCCACTGGTCCTTGACAGACTTCCAGTCTGAGCAACTCCTATCTCCCTGACCCCATATCCTGTTCTCCTTCTGGCCTTGGGTATAGGACCTTTCTGCAGGCAGTATTCTGGATCTCTAGACTACCCTCAGTCCAGAGGCCCATTGTGTCCTGATACCCTGCACTCAACACCAGCTCAATTTTTCATCTAGTTTCTTAGAGCCTACACAGGCTGTCCCCACCCTGACTTACCTTTGCACTCCTGAGACCAGCCTTCTATCCTGGCTTTCCTCAACTCCAACTTGCCTTGAAATTCTGACCAGTCTTCTTCCCTGGTGAATCTGATCCCACCCACTAGTCCTTGACTTCCCTACAATGTGAGCAACTCCAGTCTCTTGGATCTGACATCATGTTCTCCTAGCCTTGGATGCTGGCCTGCTTTTGCTCTCAGCACGCCAGGTCTCTGGACTGCTCTCTAAGTCTACTCTACTGGCCCCTGTACTCAGAGCAGCTCAATTTTTCAGACTAGTATATTAACAGCCTTTTACCCTTCCTTCTACCCTGGCTGTCCCTGCCTTCTACTCTGGCTGTCCCCACATTCAAATTACTTTGAATTCCCCAGAACAGTCTTCTTCCCTGGTAAGTCTGATCCTGCCCACTGTGCCTTGACGCTTCTACAGCCCCAGCAACTCCAATCTCCTGGACCCCACATCCTGTTCTCCTTCTAGCCTTGTGCACAAGCCCTTTTGATTTTAGCACCCCTGAACTCTGGTCTATACTCTTAGCTCTGCCAGTTGGTGAGCTCCCCATATCATGCCACGCCCATCCCCCTATATTGTACCCATCTGCACCTTCTCCCACTGCTGCAGGGCAAGGCTTCCATTCCCTTTAGTAGGGGCCCAGAATTTGGCAGGCACCCTGAGATCCCTTGAATTCCACCTTCCCAAATTTTGTTGTGCCTGCTTCCCAAATTGTGCTGTGCCTGCTGGCTAGAGGAAGCCTGAGATCATCTGATTCTCACCTTACTTGGGCCTCTGCCAGAACTCCTGAGTAGCTGGACTCCAGAGATCTGATCCCTCCAGTATAAAATCCAAAGGGAGAACCTGAAGCCTAGATCAAGCAGCTTTTTGTACCCAATAAAAAAAATTACCAACGCACATTAGGTATACAAACAGAAACAAGCTTCAACTGAACAAAGAAAGTCTTGAGTCTCACACCAGAATCACAAACAACAAAAGAAACCCACATGCCAAAATCACAAGAAAAAAATAATATGAAAAACCCAAATAATGTGTCCCGTAAAACACCAACAGTCTTATAGAAGAGTTTTACCAGGAGAACTCCCTAGAGATAATACAAGACACAGAACTATCATAAATATGATCAAAGAATTCAACAAATTTAAAGAACAAATAAACAAACAAATTAAAGAACTAAAAGAAGATACAGATAAGCTTTTCACTGAATTTTTTCACAAAGAACTTAGAAGTGTTGAAGAATACTCAGGCTGAAATGAAGAAGGAAGTGAAATACTCAATAAGCCAATAGAAATGAGAGGAAAAAGCCTCACTAATAGAATGAATAAAATGAATGGATGATAAAGTTGAAGAATTGGACCTATCACATAAAGATTGTGAAAAATTTAAAAAACACAGGAATGGACTATGCAGGAAATGTGAGACTTCATGAAAATACCAAATTTACATATCATAGGCATAGAGGAAAGAAAAGAATCTCAGTAAAATGGTATGAACCAGATCTTCAACAGGATTGTAGAAGAAAATTTCCCAAAATTAAAGAAAGACATGCCCATACAAATATAAGAAGCACATGGAACACAAAGTAGACAAGGGAAAAGAAACTTTCCACAGCATATCATAGTAAAAACACTAAATGTAGAGAACAAAGAGAGAATACTGAAAGCTGCAAAAGAAAAACAACAAGTCACATATAAAGGAAAACCCATCAGAACTACAGTTGACTGATCAATGCAAACTATGAAAGTCAGAAGAGCCTAGACCAAAATATTCCCAGTTCTAAATGACCATAGATGCCAACTGTGTCCCAGGTGCCTGGTTCCTCTGAGGGCAGGGCCTGCAGTGGAGAATTGACTGTGGAGAGTTATCCATGGAGCGAGGGGCTTCTGGGTGCCATCTTGGGACTGAAGCCATGAGCTGCCATGTATGCCTGGCAGTGGGTGTGGAGAGGAAGAAGGCCCAAATGTCACACCTGTGTGGATGCAAGAAGGGGCATTTACTGACCTGAGGCAAGTCTGCAGGCCCAAGATGTGTGGGAAAAAGTTAACAGAGACTGTGGGTGGGTGCAGAAGTGGTCTGAAACAGCAGGCCAAGCCACACAGAGCTGGATGCTGGGTGCTCATTTCTTTGTAAGTTCCTCCATTTACCCCCTCCCTACCCAAGATATAAAATTAAAAGTTCAAATAAGAATATGTTATGTGGTTTGTTTGATAGTGCAAGAGACTCCCAGAGAACTTGCGTGACAAAACTGGTGTAGTCCGGCCCAGTTAAATGAACCAGCCTTGTGAATGTGGGTTTGGGGAAGCAGTGCTCTTCCTGCTGTCTCTGTGGTGGGCCAGCTGGGCTCTGATTCCCAAATCCAGGAGCAGGTGCCAGAAACCTAGGCTAGAAGGCAATCAAACACCATATGCTTAATGGAGTTAGTGATAGTCATATGGGCTATACACTGGATTATAAAATATGTAACAAAAAAAATAAAAGATTTTCTCTAGGCAGGGGAAGCTGAAGAGGCTAGGGAGGTCCTGACAGATTCAGTCACAGAGCTTGAGAGAGAGGGAAAAAAAACCAAAACCAAAAACAGGATACTTTAACTTGTGTAAGGTCCAAGGACTCAGGGGAAAAGACAGATAATTAAAAAAGGAGATGACATGAAAATAAAAGTAGTTAAAGCTGCCCCTCAGATTCAACCACTGATGCAAAAGGGAGAAAAAGCTAACAGTGCTATAGCTAGGAAATACTCCATGCTGGAACTGCTAAAACTAGGAAAAACTTACAAGCAAGCAATCAAAGAACCCCTAGCTACATGGCTTGTGAGAGTGTGGGACAAGGGAGCAAATGGCATCAGGCTAAGTCCTTCAGAAGCTTCATAGCTGAGTTATATAGCCACCCATCCATCATTGCAATATAGGCTTTTCAAATTAGCTAATACAATGGGAAGCAGTCCTTAATAGGGTGGCTGGTTGAATGCACTAAAGATACATGGTCATCACCAAGGGAGGTTAACATGATTAACAGGGGCTGGAGGACTATAAAGGAGGGGAAGCATTACTGAGAGAACTAGGTATGAGAAAAGCAATATATGATGTCCACTGGGTCAGATAAGACAGTGATCACCTGGGACCTTGAGAATGATATGGAGCTTTAATGGTTTTGCTAAGCCATTTAATGGGACAGGATCTTTGTAAAGTGAGAGAGGCTTTAGCAAATCTAAATGATTCTGCTTAGTATGTAAAATGTGTCTGTAGAATAACAGGACACTATATGAGAGATATAAAAAGACCAGACAGAAGAAATGGTCCATTTGGTTTACTCGAAGACAAATGTGGCAAGACTTATGTTGAACCCAAATTTCCAGAAAAAAATTGATTGAAAACCAAATTCAGTACTAATGAGTTTCTGGAAGGTTATAAAACCAGAAGAACAGTTTACAAGAGGCATTCAAAGGTTAAAAACTGTGCCAGGGGTGGTTAAGAATCCCCAAGGAGTAAATAAGATGTATTTCTCTTCTGATAAAGGCTATACAAGGGGAAGATGCAGTTTTTCCCACCAAATTCTCCATCAGCGGCCAGGTGTGGTCAATGGAGAAATGACAGATATGGCTACAGTCAGGAGGTAGACCCAGGACCTGCCTGACTCAGGGAACCAACAGGTGCAGCAGGGACAGTGCAACTGAGCCCAGTGCAGGGTCAGGCAACTTGAGGCAACACCTGTAAGTGTATCAAGAATAAAAGAATACAAAGAGACCCCATGTAAAATTCCCCAAGTGCAAAATGACTCCAAAGGGATAACTAAAGATGGTAAATAGCTAACCAAATTAGTGCCTCATACCCATGCTATAGTACCTAACAAGACTCTATGGAGAAAACAGTTAATACGAATGGATAAAACTTTTCCATGCTGTGTGAGACCTTGTCAATGATTGATTTAATACATAATGTTAACCTTCCTTTGAGTTTTTACAGATGTGAAACCTGTTTAAAAGATACCCGAAGAAGCAAAGGCCAGCTACAGCTGTAAAATTGTTGGGAGTTTTATGGTTGGGCAAGAGGAAAACGAGAATCCCAAACTATACAACTGTTAAGAAAATCTACAGTACCAGGGATGGGTTGTCACCCTATGAGCTATTGTGTAGCAGAAGGCCTCCAAAGATGACATGGACCCAGAGCCCTGGGATTCAGCGAGAATTCACTTCACTTCTTGGTCTGCAAAGAGCCCACCAAAAGGAGTCCACGCCTCCGTACCCTGCTCGCAAGACCAGTGACTGCTGACAGACTGCATGGCACTGACCAATTAGAAAACGATACGCTGACTAAAGGGACTAGGGGGTGGAGAAAAGGGAGATATAAGGTGTGCCTCCTCCTGCATTAAACGAGTCTGCAACACCTCACCTAGTGCTTGCTTCTACCTGACTCCTGGGATCTGTGTGTTGTGACTCCATGCCTCTTACTCCCCCAATCGACAGGGGACCCAATCCAGGTTAGGGTCTTCACAGCTGGCCTGAGGAGAACCCGCAACACTATTGGTCAGAGAGAGATCCTAGAGGTCCTCAAATTCACCAAGGCTATTGCCATTAATGTCAGATGTACACTAGAAAGGTCAGTAAGGCCATTTTTCTGAAGACACTGCATGATGTGAGTGCAGGAGAAGAAGAATGGAGCTAAGACTAAGCCAAAAAACTCCATGCCATTGGATGGATGATGTTCATATTGCCAGAAGGTGCTATGCAGATGGTTGGGGAAGAAAGGATCCCCTATGATTCTACTCAACAGTGGATCCTGCAAGATGCACACTATGGACATGCCAAGAAATGCCTGCAAGTGCAATAATGGCTTGACCGATATATGTACAACTGACAAATTTCTAATTGGATAAGGCCCTCTCTTATGGATGGAACACACATCTAGTGCTATAGATCAGGCCAATGCCTTGTGTCAAGGAAGGCTACAGGCCCTAGTGGGGAAGCCATCACAAGTATACTGTTTAATGAATAGTATACGGTTTAATGAATATAGTTCACCTACTGGGATATCTTCTAGGTATTTGTGTTTACATTCATGTTTGTTTATATGTGTCTACTTCCTTCCATTTGTCTTTATAGTAGAAGAAACACCACTGAGATAAAATGCCACAGCTTAAAGACGAATAATGGGGAGGCCCAAGAAGTCATTATCTCATCATTATACAAGAGAGATTTCCCTACTGTCTGTCACCCCCTCCAACACTCAGGGACCTTAGCAGAAGATTGGCAGAAAGATTGTAAGAGTGGAGAAAAGGGGTAGAGTGTGTCCCAGGTGCCTGGTTCCTCTGAAGGGCAGGGCCTGCTTCAGAGAATTGACTGTGGAGAGTTAGCCATAGAGGGAGGGGCTTCTGGGCACCATCTTGGGATGGAAGCCATGAGCCACCACAAATGCGAGGTGGTGGGCATGGAGAGGAAGATGGCCCCAGTGTCTCAACCATGTGGACGCGACAGGGGGCGTTTACTGACCTGGGGCAAGACTGCAGGCCCAAGATGTGTGGGCCAAAGTTAATGGAGACAGCAAATGATCTGGAACAGTGGGCCGAGCTATGCAGAGCTAGGTGCTGTATGCTTGTTTCTTGAAGCAATACAAAGACATGAAAAAAAGAATGGCTATACCCAAAGTACAACAGAAAAAAGCTAAATGAAGGAATTACTGTGGACACACAAAGTTAGACCAAGAAAGTAAGCAGAAATTAAAGTGATCGGAGCCAATACACATCTTTCAATAATAACTTTAAATATGAATGGACTGAATTCCACAGTTAAAAGACACAAGCTAATTGAATAGATTATAGAGTCAAAGCAAAACCTAATTTTTGTTGTCTAAAAGGAATCCATCTCATCTTCAAGGACAGGCACTGCCTTAAGGTGAAAGGATGGGAAAACAAATTATTCTGAGCAAATGGCACTAAGGAAAAAGGAGGAGTTACAATTCTAAAGTCTGATAAAATAGACTTCAAACTGAAACAAGTGAGAAGAGATAAAGAGGATCACTTCATTCTGATCAAAGGAACAACTGAAAAGAAGATATTACAATCATGATCATATATGTACCAAACTCTGGTGTAACCAACTTCATAAAAAAAGTATTACAGGATTTTTAAGACACAATTGATCCCAACTCAGTAATAGTAAGGGACTTCAATACTCCCCATCTCCATTAGGCAGGTCAACCTTACAAAGAATAAACAGAAAGACAATTGAGTTAAAATTACCATATATCAAATGAACCTAACAGACATTTACTGAACATTCCACCCAAGCACAAAAGAATATGCTTTCTATTCAGCACCCCATGGAACAGTCTCAAAAATTGACCACATACTATGACACAAAACCAACCTCAAAAAGTACAAGAAATTGAAATAATTCCGTACATTCTATCAGACCACAGTGCAGTAAAGCTTAAAATCAACATCAGAGGAAGCCCTATTAACTACATGAACTCATGGAGATTAAACAACACACTCCTGAATAATGAGTGGGTCAAAGGAGTAATCAAGAAAGAAATAAAAGTATTCCTGGAACTAAATGAAAAGGACAATACAACACAACAAAACCTCTGGGACATGTTGAAAGCTGTCCTTAGAAGGAAGTTTATAGCTCTAAGTGTCTACATTAAAAAATCAGAAAGGTTGGGTGTGGTGGTATATGCCTGTAGTCCCAGTACTTGGGAGGCAGAGGCAGGTGGATCTCTGTGAGTTCAAGGCCAGCCTGGTGTACTTAATTACAGGACAGCTGGGGCTACAGGGAGACTCTGGTTCAAAAAGACAAAAGCCAAAAAAAAAAAAAAAAAAAAAAAAAAAAAAAAAAAACCAGAAAGAACACAAGTAAGTGATTTAACTTTGCAACTGAGGACTCTTGAAAGGTGACAACAAATGAAACCAAAACCCAGAAGACAAGGAGAAATGATAAAAATCAGATCAGAAATTAAAGAAAAAGAAACAAATAATACAAAGAATCAGTGAATCCAAGAGCTGGTTCTTTGAACGATAAACAAGATAGACAGACCCTTATTCCAGTAAACCTAAAGAAAGAAAGAGCACCTCTAATTCAGTGAGAACAGAGATGAAAGGGTAAATATCACAACAGACAAAAAAAAGAGAAAAGACTCAGAACATTATAAGGGTAATAGATTAAAAAAAACTATACTCTATTAAAATTGAACATGAAAAAGAAATGGATAGATATCTAAAATCATGGGAATCACCAAAGCTAAACCAAGAAGAGATCAACAACAATGCCAATCAAAATCCCCATGACATTCTTCACAGAATTAGAAAAAAAATTCTAAAATTCATATGGAAGCAGAAAAGACACTGGATAGCCAAAGCAACCCTGAGCACAAAAGGCAATGCTGAGGGTTTACTATATCAGATTTCAATTTGTATTACATAGGTGTAGTCATAAAAAACAGCATGGTATTAAAATAGACCTGTAGTCCAACAACATAATGACAAATTACACATACAATATCTCTAAATGAGTCCATGTATATAGTTAAAGGTTACATAACAAAAAACAGTGTCAGATAGGAGAAACCTTGAGTTTCTTGGTCAGGGTTGTCCACGTGACTCCCCAAATTATTCAGGTTATTGCCATAGCACTTGATTGCCTCCAAGAACTTTAAGATAAGACCTCATTGCTGAAGATGGGACACACAGGATTTGGAGCAATGGAACTTGAACTGACCTGGAAGACACTTCCCTGAAAGGCTAGCTATAATAGCTTTGGAAAGTACTATGCAAGGTACTAAGGGAGAACACCAGTTAATGGTCCAACACCAGCTTCAGGACCAAAGAAGCACATAAATTACCTGCACAGCATATGACACTGGATTCAGTAGTGGCACTTTTATTTTGGGGGCAACCAACAGTTACCTAATTGGATTAAAAGCCCATGCAATGCTGAGAAACTCATTTATGATACTGTGTACATAGCCAAATACATATAGCTGGAGAGGTAATACATCCTAGTGAAAACCCCCAAATGGTCACATGACTAGATTGATGGAATTTCTTATTATGTGCAAAATATGTGTCCTTATATTTACAAATATCCCAGTCACTACGCATCAAAGAAGCTCATTTTTCACCATTTGTGGATTATTACTAATTACCACAAATGTTCACACATGGACATTGTGTATGAATTGCTTGGGCCTAAGTGACACATCTACAATGCAACTTCTACACCTAAGGCCCACAGAACATAGAACAAGGAGTGATGAAGACAATAATGAATATCTCACTTCTCATTACAGATGATCACTCATGCAACAGAAGGCAAGTAGCACAAAAGGTCACAAAATACCAACCTGTAGAGACTAAGAGTCTGAAGAATTCTCATCTTTGGGCAGTACTCCTATACTAAACTACACCCACCCAGGGCTCAGGGACCATTGCAGAATTAGGGGTGGAAAGATTGTAAAAAATAGAGTCCTACAAGATCCTGGGACTCTCTCATATGAACCTATAGCAGTGGCGTCAGCGTACACAGGACTCAAGCAAACTCAAATAGACAAAAACTCAACCTGGAACTTGGGAAATCCACAGCTGACCCCAATCTTAGCTAAAGAAATATTGGCAACTGATTACTGCTGTGTGAGGAAGGGCTGATTTTCCTAAAGCGAGAGGCTCTAGATAAGTTGACTAGACCTCAGTAGATGAACTTGCACTGAGGGACATCTGGGACCACTAAATTGATACAATAGACCATATGACAAATGACAGAATGTATGAATTCCAATGGGGGGAGTCTATGTGAGGATGCCAGTGGGGAAGTGGTATAAAGAGGATTAAGATTTATTGAGATTTGTATGAAACACACAAAAATTCAATAAAAACAAAAAGGCACCCATAATAAACATCTATTCTTTTACATGCATATTCATTCATTCATGAAGATTCAGCATGAAAATGTTATTGAACTTTAGTACTCAGATTTAGTCAGTTTCAGAGAAAAAAACAGCATATTTCATTATGAATTAATTGCATATATATATTTCTTCACATTGTGGGTAGATAAAGTATTTTTTGTTTCTATCATTTACTTGAAATTAAAAGTATTATCACGAATTTTTTAAAATCTACAACTTCTCTGCATGTGGTCTGTGTTTAGTTTAGGTTTAGTTCACTTTTACTCAGTGATTTGTCTTCTTTACCTGTTCTCCCTCTCTCAAAATATCTATTCTTTAGCATCAGTCTTTTCTGATTTCCCTGACTTTCAGCCAGGGATCCATATCATTTATCTTCAGCAGCATGCATTTGTCACTTAAATCAGGCTTGAATCCTTTTTATCAGAGGCTTCTAAATCAATCTTTCAGCTTCTTGAGGTTTACGATGTAAGCCCTCCTTCTGAGACTGCCGTATCTCTTCCACAGTACCTAGCACAGTGTTTGCATATATGAGATGCTAAGTATATTTATTCATTGATAATTGTTGGGAGCTATTAATCCATTATGTACCTAAGCTATGGCAGGCTTGTTTACTGAGTTTGTGTTCTCTACACCAGTACCTAATCTGCCAAATCAGGAGGAATGTGTTTATATGGAGAGCCTCACAACACCTGACCTTGAGGCAATAGTGGAAAACAAAAAGATCAAAGAAGCCTTTGAAGTATCTGACCGCTCCTTGACCCTCAGATACAGGTGGGGAAAACAGCTGTTGAAACTAATTGAGTTCTTCTGTATAAAAAGGTGGAGCTGAAATAAACCAGGGCTGCAGTATCTACTGTCAGTCCTCCCAAGTATCTTTTCTCTGTCTCTTGTTCTTTTCTTTCAATCCTCACTCCCCCTTTCAGGTACTGTCCATCTTGGCTGGCTGGCACCGGCAAGTGGCGCCTGAACAGGGACCTGAAAAATAGGGGAAAAATTGAAGGTCATCACTGGAGAAGTTAAGTGAGTGCACTCGGTAAGATTGGGGAGCGGCGAGTATTTATCTTGGGAGAAGATGGGGCAAGGAAACAGTCGCTCAGTTTTTGTAAGGAATATGCTTGGGCCCCGAGGAGCAAAGGCTGAGACTAAAGAGGAGAATCCGATAAGCCACGGCTGGGATGAAAGTGAAACCAAACCTTTCACTCCACCAGAGCCAGCTCCATTAGCCTTGCCGCCCTTTTATGAGGATCCCTGTCTGGGGCTAGAAGAGGGATCTCTTGACCCTGAGGCTGAGTCTGCCCTAGGAGAAGAGATGGTTGAGTATGATCAGGAGAAGTGTCCACCTCTAATTGCTTTGTCTGATCACTGGGAAATTAAGCAGTTAAGGGCAGAGTTAGAGGCTGTGAAGAAGGAAATGTTTAAGAACAAAGAGAAAAGAATTAGGACCACCCCAATGCCCTCTATCATGGTAGGATTAGAGCCTCCTCCTCTGAGGCCACTGAAGGCTGTTGCACCTCCCATGATTGCCATGGCTCAGGAGCCTTTTGCAGGAATCTGGTACCCACTTAGAACGGTGCAATCTCCGCTACAATAGGCCATTGGGGTTACAGTAGAGAGAGGAGAGTCAGTGCATGGATTTCAGGTCTTCCCAGTTTCTGAGCAAATTGATCAGCAGGGCAACAGGGTGAGGTCTCATGCACCTGTGCCTTTTAAGCAGCTTAAGGAACTAAAGACTACTTGTGCTCAGTATGGTCCCACTGCCCCTTTTACCCAGGCTTTGCTAGAATCCCTGTTCGTGGATGCACTTCCTCCTGGAGATTGGAAACAGATGGCACGTGCTTGCCTTTCAGGGGGAGATTATCTGTTGTGGAAATCTGAGTATGAGGAACAGTGCCAGGTGACAGTGAATACCAATAGAGCGCAGAATATTCCCATAGATTTTGATATGTTAGCTGGTGAAGGACAATATGGGGATACTGTTCAGCAGTTGCAGTACGATGTTGCGACCTATGTGCAGATCAGTGCTGCAGCCCGAAGAGCCTGGTATAAACTGCCGTCTAGTGGTAGGCAGACTGAGGATTTGTCTAAGATCAGGCAAGGTCCGGATGAGCCATATCAGGATTTCTGGCTCGACTACTGCAAACTGCCGGTCGCTTGTTGGAAGATAGTGAAGCAGGTTTGCTCTTAGTGAAACAGTCATGGGTCCCAGTGTTTCTGCTTGCAATTGGGCATTGAGCATAGAACTGGGATACCATATAACCCACAAGGACAAGGTATAGTGGAAAGAGCTCATGGTGCTTTAAAAACACAATTACAAAAAATAAGAAAAGGGGAGTTATATCCCCAGACACCAAGTAATCTTTTACATCATGCTCTTTTCATTTTAAACTTTTTGAATTTGGATAAAAATGACTGCTCTGCAGCAGACAGAATGTGGCATCCTCAGTCACAGGATACCTATGCCCAAGTCAGGTGGAAGGATCCTTTAACTGGACAATGGAATGGCCCCAACCCTGTATTGATATGGGGAAGAGGGCATGTTTGTGTTTTTCTGCAGGACATGGATGGAGCCAGGTGACTGCCGGAAAGGCTGGTGAGGTTTGCCAGATGAGTGCCAAAGAAAAAGAAGTAGAAAAGAATGATGAGGCGACAAACGTGGCTGATGATGTTCCTACAAGTGATCTTGGCTGAGGTATACTGGACTTATGTTCCTGATCCACAATATTGCACCCCGTGATATGGGAGGAAAAAGAGATAGTAGTGACTGTGAATGACTCTTGGCTAACTGCTCAGGCTGCTTCAAAACGCCTGATGATGCAAGTGGTGATGAATTTTTATTATTTTGGACTGGGAATTGGGTTGCCCATTTGTTTTGTTAAAAATAATAAGTCCGGGTGTGTACAAGTAGATGACTGTGTGCTTGTGGGACAAAATGGATACTGTACCAATGTCAAAGTGTTATCGCCATGAGATAATAGAGAAAAAAAAATTTCTCCACAAGCATTTCCACCCTGTAAGCAGTGGCAGATATTCTAAAAAGTATGAGAGCCACCTTACCATCGTGGTCCTCCATCACTTCCATTGTCAGTGGCTTTAACAGGACTTGGCATGCTTTTCCTCCTGTCTTTGTTTTCATCTGGTGGCAGTAAAGTTATTTATAAAATCCTGTGGCAAGTCAAGGCAGCTGTGCATGATATGAGATTGTGCTCCCTCCCCTAAAAGAGGCCGGTAGTCAAAGACGGGTAAGATCTTCTGGGAGAAAGTCAACCTAAGACAGGGCGTAGCTGATGGAAGCTACGTGCCGATGATGGGTAAGGCTTTGCTCTAGCAGAAGACAATCTAAGACAGGCATGGTCCTTCTGTCCTGGATATAGCATAATCTGGGGTTAATAAAAATAAAGAAGGGGGAGATGTCAGGAGCTATTAATCCATTATGTACATAAGCTGTGGCAGGCTTGTTTACTGCGTTTGTGTTTTGCACACCAGTGCCTAATCTGCCAAATCAGGAGGAATGTGTTTATATGGTGGAGCTCACAAAACAAGTATTTGACCGCTCCTTGACCCTCAGATACAGGTGGGAAAAACAGCTGTTGAAACTAATTGAGGTTTTCTGTATAAAAAGGTGGAGCTCTCTGTCTCTTGTTTTTTCTTTCAATCCTCACTCTCTCTTTCAGGTACTGTCTATCTTGGCTGGCTGGCACTGGCAGATGATCTTCTGACTAATGTACTTATCAATGTCTATTAAAAGAGAGTGCATCAAGATGACCTGGAAGTTATTAAAAGTGCAAATAATGAAACTGTAGCCTAGATCTCTTAATCCTAGCTTATTGATCCAGACCATGGAATGTATGTAGGGTTTTTCATTTGTTGGATGTAACTCATGTCTTTCTAGAAGATGGACTTTGCTGTCTTCCTATGAAGCAGGACATGGGAGCTCTGATGAGGTCTCTCTAAGTGCTACTAAAATTTATCAGAGAAATCAGATGCCGTAAAATAGAATATTGACTCCTTGCCTCTGCTGAAAGTGTTGCTCACCTGAGTTTCTTTAAAGTAACAGTGTTTAGTACCTGTTTTACACCAGCAAGGATGGTAATTCCATCTCCAATGATAATTTCTATTGAACTATCCAATTTTAGTTGCCAAAAATTGGAGACTTGGGACTGAAGAGATGTCTCAGCAGTTAAGAACACTGGTTGTTCTCGCTGTAGACCCAGGTTTGAATCCCATCACCCATACCATAGCTCCAGTCCCAGGAGATCCAACGGCCTCTTCTGTCCTCTGCAGGCATTACATGACACAGGTGCACTTACCCACATGTAGGCAATACACACATACACATAAAATAAAAATAATAAATAAAATTTAAAAAATTGGAGACTCATGATAAATCATTGGAAAAAATAAAGTGTGTGATATATTTTATTTGCAGTGTCCATAAAATTTCCATAACCATCAAAGCTTTGTAGTTTTTTTCTTTACTTCCACAAAACAATATTGCTTGAAAATTTAATCATAATACTATACAGTAGAATAAACCAAACAAAGCAAGCAAATAAACAAAGGAAGAGCAATTTTTATTATTCCTTATTTTGATATCATCAGCTTAACTTCAGGCAAAAGAGATGGTAATTTACACTTTTGTTTTAATAAGCATGGTTTATGTTGTCATGCTAATATATTCATGATTTCCTTGTTAATAAGATGTTATCAGGAAATAAATGTGCATCTTATATTATCCTATTTTACTTAGGAAATCTCATAAAATAAACACCTTTATCTGAGATCAAAAATGAGTGTGGATCTTGGCAGTCAGTAGTTGTAACATTTTTCTCTAATGAAAGAAACTGTCAAATATGTTTGAACTGACTCTAGATGACATTGAAGCAATTTCTTTGAGTATGTAATGAATGATATGAATGGATTAGTGGCAACCTTTACTAAAATTTGAACACTTCTTTGCACAGGCACATTTTTAGGTATTTGTGGGGGGAGGAGATAAATGATGCATTATAATAAACAAAGTTACTACTCTCATAAAATTTACTGTGCAGAAGTGCCACTTCAGGTTAGGTGTCTCACAGACATTTATTCTCTGTGCTTGACCAGCTGTGGAACTGTATGATAGTCCCCACCTCTTGCAAAAAGAAGCTTCTTTGATTAATGATGAATTACATGTTTGTCTGAAAATATAAGGATCCATATTTAGCACATAGTAAGAAATTACATTTGTCTAGGGATGTGATAGAGCTAGAGTTTTTTCTACGCTCTGTGACCTATCCAGCCATGAGTATTTGGCTATATTTACAGTGCCAAGCATGATTTTTCTGACATTGAGAGGACCTCAAGTCCAATTGGACAGCTGTTGACTAAGTAAAAGTGCCACTACAGCACCACTATGTTTTGTTGTGCTGGTCATTGCTGTGATTGTTAGGCTTTAGAGTTGGGGTTGGAACATTGATTAATTTTCTCCCTTACCAGCTTGCATAGTATCCTCTAGAAATTTGAGAGCTAGTTTTCAAGGGTGGTTTCCAGGTCAGTTCCAGCTCTATTGCTCCAAGTTCTTTGTCAGATGTATGGCCTTCCTTCAGCAATAGGGTCATATCTTCAAGTTGTAGGAGGTAACTAAGAGCTATGCCAATAGCTTGTGTTATTTTAGCTGTCCCTTGGACTACTGTGACTAACAACTCAAAGAGGTTTCTCCTGTCTCTCTGACTTTTCATACTACCTAAGTTTTATCTTTCCTCTCTCTCTCTCTCCTTGGTTAACATCCCTCCTCTCTCCCTAGTTAAAGTACCCCCATTTTCCCTTGATAATACCTGTCTCTTGCCATCCCCCTCTCTTGAACTACTTCTTCTTTATCCTCATAGTCTCTTGTATATCCTTCCCTCCTCCCTTCCCAATTTTCCCCCATTTTCTCCTTGATAATATGTTTCCTACTATTCCAATCTCTCAGGTTCTTTCTCTTTACCTCCATGGATCCTTTCCATTTTCCCAGATCCTGCTGTTACATCAGGATATTTACGACCATACAAGGATTTGGTGATAAGAGCCACCAATGAGAGAGAACATATATCACTTATTTGAGTCTGTGTTACTTCATTTAGTATAACAGTTTCTAGTTTCATCTATTTACCTGAAAATTTCATTATTTCATCTTTCTTTACTGCTGAGTAGAACTCCAGTATGTAAATGTGCCATATTTTTATTATTCATTGTTTAACTGAGAGACATTTCTGAGTTATCATGAAAAGCAAAGCAATAAAAATGAACGTGAAAGTGTCTCTACAGTAGGATGAGTCCTTTGAGTATATGCCAAGAAGTGGTACACAACATCATATGGTAGATTCATTTTCAGTTTTTTAATAGTTCCTCACACTGCTTTTCACAGGAGTTGCATGAGTTTGAAATCCCACCAGTGGTGAAGGAACGTTCCCTTTTCTCCACAACCTCACCAGCATTTGGTGTCATTTTTTCTTGATCTTAGCCAGTCTGACTATTATAAAATGATTTCTTAAAGTGATTTTGGTTTACATTTCCCTAATTACTAAGGATGTTGAACGGTTTTTAAGGTGTTTCTTGGCCATTTTTATTTCTTATTTTGAGAACTCTCTTTTCAAATCCTTAGCCCATCTTTTTATTGGGTCATTTGCTTTCTTGTTTTATTTTTGAGTTCTTTGTGTATTCTGGATATTAATTCTCTGTTAGATGTATAAAGATTTTCTACCAGCCTATGGATTTTCTCTTCAATTCCTTGGTTGTCTCTTTTTCTGTACAGAAGCTTTTAGTTTAATGAAGTCCCACTTATCAATTATTGACCTTAATTTCTGAGCAAATTGTGTCCAATTTAGGATGTTCTTTCTTATACCTATATATGACAAAATACTACTTGTGTTTGATTCCAACAGTTTCAGAGTTTCATATTGAAGTCTTTGATCAACTTGGAATTGACTTTTATGCAGGGTGAAAGATAATGGTCTAATTTTATTCTTCTACAGCTGGAGATCTGGTTTTGCCAGCACCATTAGTTGTAGATCTGTTTTTCTCCAGTGTGTGTTTTTGGAACCTTTTTTTTGTCAAAAGTTAGGTGACTGAGATTGCCTGCCCTCACGTTTGGGTTTTCTAATATGCTCCATTGATCTGTATATCTGTTATTGTGCCAGTACCATGCTATTTTTTGACTACACCTCTGTAATATAGTTTGAGATCTAGTATGATAATTATTCCAGCATGTGTTCTTTGTGCCCAGATTGTTTTGGCTATCTGGAGTCTTTTTTGTTTTCATATGAATTTTAGGATGTTTTTCTAATTCTGTGAAGAATTTCGTTGTGATTTTGATTGATATTGTATTGAATCTATAGATTGCTTTTGGTTGGGTCTTCATTTTCTGAATATTAATTCTACCAGTTCGTGAGCATGGGAAGTCCTTCATTTCCGTGTGACTTCCTCAATCACTTTCTTCAAAGATTTATTTTTTGTAATTGTAGAGATCCTCAATATTTTATTTTTTTTCAGGCTATTGTGAATAGGAAGACTTTCAGGAATGACTTCTCTGGTTGCTTGTTATTGGTATATAGAAAGGCTAATGGATTTTGTAAATTGATTGTGTAACCTGACACTCCAACAATTTTCTGGTGACGTTTTGGGGCTCTCTTATGTATAATATCATATCACCTGCAAATAGAAATAAAATCAAGATATTCTGTTCTTTGTGCTCAGGATTGCTCATGAGATCAAGATCTCTTCTTTTCTGATTAGTACTCCTCAAATTTCCATCTCCGGAAAGAGTTTCAAGTACTGTATTGAAAAGGAGTGGAGATCGTTGGCAGCCTTGTCTAGTACCTTATTTTGATGGGAATACTTTCAGTTTTTCATCATTTAGAATGATGTTGGCTATGTGGTTGTTGTATATAACTTAAATTATGTTGAGGTGCAGGGGGTAAATAATACTAAAGCAGCTTTCAACTCTCATCAGCAAGGCTTCCTTACACAACAGAGTGTGATGTATGCAGAAAGCCACAATTGGCTCAGTTTTACAGAATACGAGATTAAAGAGTATGTGTCCTTGGATAAGACTCCTATATCAAACCTTACCCACCCAAGGTTTAGAGGTCATTGTGGAAGAGGGGGTGAGGAAAGATTGTGAGGACCAGGGTTATTCCATGAACATAAGGAAGCAGAGGCTTTCAGACCACTGGAAGCTTGCTCATATGAAGTTGTGGCAATTGTGGCATCGAGCACAAGACCCATACCAACTCAGTCAGAGAAGGGCCCAGAATAGTGCTAGGGAAATGGGTGGTGGGCTGGCCCTAGCCTGAAAACTGTTGGAGACTGATCACAGCTGGGTGAGGAAGAGTAGATCTTCCTTATGATCTCTAGATAGACTGAATAGATTCCAGTGGATGACTGTATGGGATTTAACTTGCATGGCAGAATACATGAGGCCTGTTAGGGGGATAGATATGGGGGACAGGGGAATCTTAATTTGATTAAGAACTGTTGTATGAATTGTACAAAAGCTCAATAAAAATACTTGAAAAGGAACTGCAGAGTGCATGTCCCTGGATACGACTCCTAGATTATACCTCACCCACCCATAACTCAGGAATCATTGTGGAAGTAGGTGTGGAAAGATTGTAAGAGCCAGGGTTGGTGCATGATTATAAGGAAGCAGAGTCTTCCTGGCCCCTGAGAACTTGTTCATATGAACTTACAGCAGTGATGACAGCATGCACAAAACCCATGAAAACTCTATCAGACAAAGCCCAGCACAGAGCTGGGGAAATTGGCAGTAGGCCCCAACCTTAGCCAAGGAGCTGTTGGCAGTTGATTACTGGTGGGTGAAAGAGAGTTGATCTTTTTTTCTTTTTTAAAAAAATTTCTTAGAAGAAGCACTTCATTACAGCTTTTACGTGCTGAATAACAATTTTCAGAGCAAAGGTACATCTCTTTCAAAAGTGGCTACAAAATTTTTAGGTTCACAGTAGAACTAATACAGTTATGCAATATTGAACTTCGTGTAAACCCTGTAAGACATAAAATTGAATGAGATTTTAACCTTTAAAAAAGATCTCCATTTCATTTTAAAATATACTGTTTCTTACAGAAAGACTCATTGTTTTTGCTAATAACACATAGATGTTGGTGCATGTGTCTCTAATCTGTATGTATCTGATTATTGTTGGTTATGGTCGGCTGCTCTCGAATCCTTGGCACCTGTGTATGGGTATAAAGTCATTGGGAAGATTTCAGTGGTAATGTTTATCACCTCTCCTAATTAACATGACATAAATTTTTATGCTTCCTCCTCAAATATAACTCATTTTTAAAATTTGTTGATTTTGTGTGTGGGTACATCACATAGACCATCCCAAACAATCTTATTCCTCTATATACCCACTTCCCAGATGGCACACTCCCTTAGCTCCCCCCACCCCCCGACTAGAGCCCTTATACTCTGTCATCCCTGCTACTGTCCAGTGTGTTGTTGGCACCCCAGCCATTAAGGGACTGATGCTAGAGAGGCTGAACAGACTCCAGTGTTCCTCATACCAAGGAACATCTGTGTACATATACTTGACTCCATATGCTTTAACATTTATGACACAATGCATGAAATCCAGTGCGGGGCATAGGGCAGTGCAGATAATGAAGGTGAAATAAATATGATTAAGATGTATTATATGAAATGCGTAAAAATATATATTGAGTAAAAATTACTGTGGAGAAAGAGAAAATATATGTCCTAAAACTGATAAAATGTCATGTTATGTGAATATCCTGTAGAATAATGAATCAAATTAAGGTTGTTGTGAGATAGTGGCTGCTACTTTAAATAGGACATGACATCAGGTCACATCTCTCTGAGGATGTAGCATTTGCACAGGGTGAAGTAAATATCAGAAAGACAGAAAATAAGAGTAAAGGCTTCAGCAGGGATGTGGATAGGAGGCTGGTTGAACAACAGTGCACAGTGATGTTAAGAAACTTGGGGGTTCTGCAGTTATATTAAAACAGAATAAAATGAGGCCAGTACAGAGGTTTCTGTAGCATATCAACATGTAAATGTGGGAAGAGGTTGGGAACAGATGAATTGGTCTCTTCTAAGGACTCAGCTCTGAATGATGTGTTTAGGAACCTGGAGGTGACATACATGTAGCTTTGCTGTCTTAGGACAATTTCCACAGACAGAACCTAGAATTTTTACTCTCATTTTACATCAATGAAACTGAAAGAGACTTTACAATGCTATCTGCAGAATTGTTCACGAGCCAACTCAGCCTCCATGATATTATCTTGTAAGTAGTATGGTCCCAAAGGGAACTAACTCCTTCTAAACTGAGCTTTCTGTCATCCTCATGCAAGGTGACCTTCATTCAGTATGCACACGGAGGACTTTAATTCTTTCTTGTGAAATCATAACCTTGTCTGATGTTATCACTCCCTTAAATAAATCATTGTATTTAATCTTATCTGTATGCATATTGATGCACATATATCACAAGGCATTCAGCTAGTGTGGGTTCAATAAACTAAATATGACCCTATGACTGCATGAATGGAATGCCTGAATGAATGAAACTTGTGACTTACATAGTCATTGATATGTGTAACCTTACTTAAAATTTATTCCCTATAAATTTTATTTAGCATGATTGCCATGAAAAAGGAGAAATATTGTATATTATATCTATAATTATATATGTTGCATTTTCAATACATTCCTGGTTGAAAATAATTACCATTTTTACTAGACCCTGACAAGAACTAAATTTTCTAAAATTCTGTGCATATTGATTGAACAAATTGTCTTTAGATTAGTTTGTTAAATGAAAAGCTTTATATTTTAAACTGAGTAGTTTCAGTGAGCAAGGCACAATTCAAGGACCAGGGTCCCTAGAAGGAGTATAGTTTTAGTGCTTTACCCTATTGCAGCTCTTTTTTCCCATAATCAGATAAAAAGGAAGCAGTATGAGAAAAGAAAAGGGACAGCTGCTAAGCTTCTGTTGTTGGAATTTCTTTCAATCGAATAAAATTCATGTACAAGTTCAAGCCCATGTGAATGTTGAGAAACTTGCGTGGTCCTGAAAATGACTTATGAAATCAAGGCATTCAAAAGCTTTAACTTTGATAACCCTGGAGCTCATTCACCTTTGCTTGACAAACAGCCCTGCTCACCAGCTATGCCAATGAGGAGTGAGTTTGTTTATCTTTAAAGTTTCACTGGATTAAGTTAACCTGGGGAGAGCCTCCAGCAGAGATTTTATCCAAATATGCACTTCATGCAACTGACTTGCTTTTACTCACTGTACTTTGTTGACCAATGCAAGTTTGAAACAAAGCAAAATGAAACCAGACTTTTTCCTTTTATTAAATACAAATGTGCATATAAGATTCTCAGAATAGATATGGACTCTTGTACTTTGGAAAAATTTTCATCAAATATCACTAGTGATGATTCGGTACAGTCACGTTGATATCAGAGCATAATTTATTTCTTTATTTCCTAGTTAATTAAGATAGCTAACTACATTGTTAGGTAGTAAGGTAAGTGGTTAACTTTGAGATGGGGGACTCTATATCTCAATCTAGCTCAGAACTCACTATGTGTTTTAGACTGGCTACCAATTTGGAGCAAGCCTTTACTCTGCTATGGCTACAGGCATGGGAGATCAAGCTTGATGTAGAATAATGCACAGTGTGAGAAATAAAAATAACTATCTTTGCAAAGAGATATTAAAGTTTGGAGTGTTCCTTTAAAATGCGTTAGTATATGAGGATAGTTTCTGAGCCTTGGAATTTAAGCATGAAACCAAAGAGATCAGCAACAAGGAGGGAGGTTGGAACGTGCTTTGTTCTGTAGAGGCCTTCTAATCTAATCAGGGATGCACCATAAACATGTGTGTTGCTCATGAAAAAAACTAAGGATAATTTCCTTGAAGCAAACAGTCTATCTAATCCAACCTACTAAACTCATGACCAAAGGTAACAGAACCAAAATGTGACTTCCCTGATCACTACATGTCTACTCTTTTCTTTATCAATATTGCTAAAACTATCCTAGTAGTTAATAGCTACTCAGGAGACAGAATTCTTCTTTGAGGGTGTGGCAGCTGGTAGGTTTCCCACGCTCCAGTGCATGGCTCCAATCCCATGCGCATATGTGTATCAGTAATTGTATTTGGTGGGTTATCAAAAAAAGATAGTAAGGTAGGAGAGAGAGGTGCTGAGGGAAGTTGGAGGGGTGAAAAGAAGATTATATGATCCTGTATCTTACATAAAGATATAGAAATCTTAACTAATAAAAATAATATTTTAAAGGTCTATCCTCAATCTGTCATGAAAAATTTAAATTTATAAAACTGTTTCTATGACCAATACTTTATGGTACATATGGAAGTTTAGTTATAAGACATAGAAAATGAGAAGAGAGATTTCAGATCGCATCCTTTCATAATAACTTATCAAAGTTGTCCTCAGTATCAATGATTCAATTACCAATCTGAGCATTTAAACCTCAAGCCACACAGAATTTTAATAACTATCTTCCATAATTAATTACCTTTAATTGAAATTTTAAGCATACGAGATACAACATACTTTATATAAACAGCTAGTGGAGATGTACTTTACTTATTCTCTATTAATGAAAACATGCCATAAAGAATAACTTGGATTGAAATAATTGATGCATCTTGTATTGCATATCAAGTAGAGTTACAAGACATTGCTTTGAGTTCTAAAACATAGGTTGGAGTTAGCAGGAAGACACTTTCTTTTAAAAAGCAGGCTTTTTTTCCAATTACATCCTGACATTCATTGATTTAAATATTTTAATAGCTTCAAGGTATAAATTTTCTGAGTGCTGAGTAGGTTTGATGAGACGTAAAAATGATAGGTCCTGGATGGTCCCTTCAGCATTTTAGCTGTTGCCACTGGTACACATAGTTCTGACAGCCAAAGAGAGTACTTCTCACAGATTTTGAAGGATGCCTATTTCCTTGTCACTTAGCTGACAACTTCACTGAAGACTGCTAACAAAATTGAAAGCAGTTTCCACAGAGAAAATCATGTCTAAAAATATAGTAGTTCCTGCATTGAAAATTGTATCTAATAAGAACTAATCTTATCAAAGATATTTCTTATAACATTATTTTATTAAATGCCTAAATGCATATTTATTATGTAAGTGTCAAGGTCAAACCACCATGAATCCTGTTAAATGAAAGGATATAATTCATTTTTAAAGTTTACATGTCACGATAGGCAAAGGATAATATACCAAGACAACTATGTAAATATTATGATTTGGTAATATTTTAAAATATTTTCTTTGTTATTTTATTTTTGCATGTGAGTGTATTGCCTGCGTGTATGTAAATGTATCCACGTCTTGCAATGCCCAGAGAGGTCAGAAGAAGGCATTGGATCCTCTAGAACTGAAAATACAGATGGCTGTTAGTTACCTTGTCGGTTTTGGGAATCAAACTTAGGTCCTTTGCAAGAACAGCCAGTGGTCTTAACCACTGAGCAATCTCCCCAGCCCCTGATTTGGTAATTAAAAAAAAATTGTTATTTTTATTTTATGTGTATGCATGTACTGCCTGCATGTAGGTAAGTGCACCTGTGTCGCGCAATCCCCACGGAGGACAGAAGAGACTGTTGGATCCCCTGGCCCTGGAATTACAGACAGTTGTTAGCTGCCATGTGTGTGCTGGGATTTGAACCTGGGTCTTCTGCAAGAACAACCAGTGTTCTTAACTGCTGAGCCATCTCTCCAGCCCCCATTCTTTGCTTTCTATGAGGTATCTAACAGAACAGAACTGGATCATCACAGTGTATCACAAGAAAAAATCTTTTCTGCTGGTTAACTTTGTCAATCACTAAATGTCCACAAAACAAGGTAAAATAATAAAACACTTTGGAATATCGATTTTATCTTAACACACATGACAGCCGACTGAAGAGATGTGCCCATTTTATATTATTTTAGACCACTTGATGATATCATAGTATAACAATTTATTATTATAGATTTAAATAATAATATAGCTCAGTGTTTTTAGTAAGGACATTTAAGTGTTGTGTATAATTATGTAATATTTTAAAAAGATAACTTTATTTATTGAGCAAACTCAGATACTTCAACAATTTGTTGCCATGTAAGTATATACTTATACTCTCTTTTATATGCCTTTTTAGAATATTTTAGAATAATTAAATGTTGGTCCTTTCAACTTTCCATATTGTATGCTTTTCTGATAACCTGAAGCTTCTGTACTTTACCGCTTTTGCTCTCAGACCCTTGACTCTTTTGTCTTTTGCAGCTTTACCAGGCTTTGGAAAAGATTGCCCTTCAGAGTCAATTACTCCATTTTGATTTGTTGGAATTAGGATTTAGGACAAATACTGCACTGTCCTTCCAAGAGTTTCTTATCTAATATAAAAACAACATGTGGTGATCCTGTTACTTAGTAGACATTGTACTAGTAACTTTGATATGCATTTGTATTTTAATGCATAAAGCCTTTTAAGTCACATGTCCCTATGTTGCACTGAAGACAAATACAATTCACATCATTATAATGTATATGCATTATTTTAACCTTATAACAATTGGGTTTTTTAAATTTCAACTTTAAAAAAAAATATTCAGCTTTTGTATGATGGCTAGATAGGCTGACTAGACTACAGTGGATGAATTTGCGCTGAAGACCAACTGGGGACAAATGCTTAACTGGACAGGACTTAACATATCTAACAATTGTTTTCTAAATTCTTTTTATTTATTTATTTTTATTTTATGTGTGTTTGTGTTGTCCTACATGTTAAGTGCACCTGTGCATGCAATGCCGCTGGAGGCCAGAAGATGGCGTTGGATACCTTGGAACTGGAGTTACAAAAAATTGTTAGCAATGTTAACACTGTCAGTTCTGGGAACCAAGCCTGGATTCACTTCAAGAGTAGTCGCTGCCCTTAACCACCGAGCAATCTGTTCTCTTGCTAAGAGAATAAGTTCAAGCTCATCTTTTTTTCTTAAAAGTAATCTCTTTATGACTAATGTCATCTATATGTCATACTGTGGAGTATTGTTTAAGAACATTATGCTGTAGGGAGAAGCTCAGTGAGTAAACTGATTACTGTACAAACATGAAGACTTGAGTTTGGATCCACAGCATTCCTATGAAAGTTAGGCACAGTGGCATTTGTCTCTAACCTCAGCTTTGGAGGTGGGGTCAAAGACAAGCTGTTCCCTAAGGCTTGTTGGCCAGTAAGTCTGTCTGAAAAGGTAAACTCCAGATTCACCAAGAAACAGTGTCTCAAAAATAAGATGGAGAGCAGTGGTGGAAAACAGTAAACATCTGTACTCCAAATACAAACACATAGACGAGCACACCCTCATTGATACAGGTGTGCACCTGCACACACACACACACACACACACACACACACACACACACCTATATATGCATGTACAAGAACATAAGTATGGATTTTCCTCTATTGGTTAATGGCTAAGTGAATTTAGAAAATATTTTAGATTTTCTTTTTCTCATATTTTTTCCTTGAATTTTTTGTGTATTTTATACAGAATAGCACAATATTAATCATCTTTGTACCCCCATCCCCACTTGTACCCTCCCATAGTCTCCCCCACCCCACTGTAACCTATATACTCGGTCATCCCTGTTAAGGCCCACTGGGTTGTCAGTGTTCCCAACCATTCCCCAGTGCAAGTCTGTCCACTAAGTCTAGCCAATATACAGTCCCTTGTTTTTAGAGTCCCAGCTCTTCTTCACTTAGCAACAATCAGTTACCAATACTCCTTCAGATAAGATTGGGGTCTGTTGTTCATTTTCCCAGTTCTATGCTGGATTATTGTATGCCTGAGTTTCCATGAGACTTGTGTATGCTGACACCATTGCCATAGAATCATATGAGCAGGTTCCCAGGAGCTTGTAGAACTCTGTTTCCATATGGTCATGCACTTTTCCGTAGCTCTTACAATTTGATTTTTTAATAAAGTGAGATAATAGTAACTTGTTATTTTCATTCTTAAAAGATTAAATTATCACACATACATTTTAATGTTATTATTATTATTACCTTATGACTATATATTGACTTTAAAATATGGACTGAGATTTTTTATCTTAATAATTACTTTTTATTTTTATGACACAGTGTCTTATAACATAGACCACGATGATTTTGAACTTGTGATACACTTGCCTCAGCCCTCCAAGTGTTGGAAACTTAGTTGTATGTCATCATGTTAAATTCCAAGGTCTGTTTATCAAGGTCTAGAGCTATGAACCCAAATGCTTCCTCTGCTTGTGTTTCTTAAAGGAATTCCAATATGGAAAAGAAAATGAAGGTTGTAATTCACAGGGCCTGACATGGTGGGATCAGCTGCTGGTCTTCATGCTAGTGTGAGCTGGCTCTGTACTCAGTGAGACTGTACTGATGCTAGTGTGTGATGCTCAGTACTTACAGCAGGAAGGTACTGATGCTAATGTGAAGTGTCTTATAACATACAAGAGGAATGTACTGATGCTAGTGTGTTTGGGCTCAGTACTTTCAGTTGAATGCACTGATGCCAGTGTGAACTGTGTCAGTACTCACAGGGCTTATGTTGATGTCAGTGAGAGCTGGCTCAGTAAAGTTAGTGGGCCTGCAATGGCACTGATGAAAATGCGCTCAGAACTCAAAGTTGTGCTGCTCTCCTAATGAACATGAACAATTCCTTGAACACATACATCAGACAAGGCTACTTTATGACTATGATGGATCAGGATAAACCAAGACTTGGTTGTGATCATGCTGGAGTACAAACAATGGGAATGTTACAAATAACGAAAATGACCACCATCTTATATTCCCATCAGGACAAATAGTTACTATTTCTTGACTTAGTTTCTCCCTGTTCTTGTGAATGAAATAAAGATGATGAAATTAGCCAATTATAACCTCCCCTTTCCACTAGACAGGCAACATCCATCTCATCTTTCTGGTTCTTTACCAAATCAATAAATAGAAACCCAAATTTTAGATAAAATTTCTCATATTTTGTTTTTTAAAAACATTTTTATTGATAATTTGGGAATTTCATACAACTGATTTTGATGATATTCAGACCTTTCCCCCCTTACCACCTCACTTTTCTATCCCCCTGACTTCATGCCCTTTATTATATTAAAAAATATATCCAGTGTAATCTGTATCCCTAAATGCTATTGAATGTGGGTCAATCCCCTGGATCCCAGTCATCCTACCTGCTCTCAGACCCTTAAAGATACCTTACCCTCCCTCTCTCAGCAGCTCTCAATTGTCAATAGTTACTCTTCTAGGGCTGGTACTTTTAACCTCTCTCCACACTTCCACACTTGGATTTTGCTTGGCTTGAACTTGCATAGGACTTATGGATGTTGCCACAACTGCTGTGAATTCATATGTGCAACATTCTTGCTGTCTGGAACACATTGGCTATTTGTAGCTCTGTACCACCCTGGCTCTTACACACTTTCACCCCATATTCCAAAATGATCCCTGAGCCTTGGGAGGTAAGAATATAATATAGGTGTCCCATGTAGGAGTGAGCACTTTGTTAATGAGAAGACTTCTATTCTCTGCATATTGACCAGTTGTTGATCACTGTGTTCATTTCCATCTGTGGCAGGAAGTTTCTCTGGTATGAGGCAGAGAATGCACTAATCTATGGGTATAGCAATAAGTCATTAGGATTCAGTCTAATATTTCTTCCATTTAGGAGAATAATAGCAGGTTCTCCTCTACAGCCTGTCTGGATATAGGTTCTTGGCCCTGATATGAGTGCCAGATGTGAGCTCCATCTTATGAAGTGTGGCTTAAGTCCACAAAGGTGTTTGTTAACTCCCTTAACATTTGTGTCACTATCACACAAGTGGGCATATCTTGTCAGGCCATGTTATTGTAGGTCACAGGGTTCAGTCCTAGGTAAGTCTGATGACTGCTTTTCTCTCAGGTAGCATGCATAGCAACTTTGAGCACTATGAAAGCTAGCCAGTAGATACGAAGCTTTGAAGTCAGTACCAGCTTAACTTTTTGTTTGTTCTATGACTCATGGATGTATCGTATTCAGCAATACAATATTAGCATTAAGTTCTAGAGCATAAACAAGAGCTGTTGGGAGACCCTGCTGCTAAGGTTGCAGTCCACCATGTCTGGATAGCTCTAAGGAGCTTGGCGCTACATGGAAAGACTCCCTTTCTCAGAAGGGGCCTCTTGTTCTCTCCCTGACTTATCTGGAAAGTGCCTCCAAGCACGGATGCCTGACCTTATTTGGAATATGACCTTGGGCATAGTTACCTGTAATAAAACTGCCCCCCAGGTTTTTTCTGTATGATAATTAGGCATTGCCTTATAGTGAGATGATAGGATCCCCCCATCACATGTAAATAAAGCCTACTATGAACACCTATCAGCTGAAGCTTTGGCTGCTGCCTCCACACTCTATTTTTCCCTGACCCCCACTGAAAAAACGGAGCTGTCACTGAATCTGACTCCCGGAAGGTCTTTTTCATCGTGCTCACTGGCTGTCCTGACCCCGTTCGTCGCTTCTGCTCCCTTTGTTCTCATGAGTTGGTGGCCAATGGCCCAAGAGGGGAGGGAGAGACCCACAAAGAACAACTGCATAGCCAGTATTTTTTGAGGGTCTATGCATCCCTGGTCAACAACTCCAAAAGAGGGAGTGCATTTCTAGTATTGGACTTTTTATTTGCTGGCATGTGGCATCTAGTCGGGGTATTCACTGCCCCCTTATAGGGTTAGTACATTTAAATTCTTTTTTTAAAGATTGTATATGTATATATTTTAGGAAGCTTCCATAGCAGTAGGTTTCCAAATGACCTTTCAAAAGACTTTCAGTGTTATCTCTTCCCTTACCCTCTTCTCTACACTCCCGACTCCCACCCCATTACACCTCCCACAACTCTCCATGGTACATGCTTTCTTTGATTTCAGTGAGTCAATAAACCCAACTTTATTTATTTATTGTCATGGTGGGTTATGTTTATGATGCTCTGACATTATCTAAATTCACCCTAGTCTACCCCAGGCCTGAATCAGTTCCTTTCATGGAGTTTTGACAACTTAGAAATTGATATTATTATCAACAATTCATTTTGATTTTTAAAAAATGTCATATTTAATTTATAAATTGCCATGATACCTTATTTTGACAAATAGTATAGCACTTTAACAATATTCTCATGTCACTATTACAATCAGATTTTTTCTAAAGAACATGTATAGCCATGTATCACTTTTTGCTTTTTCAAGTAGTTCCACTTGTTCTTGTGATTAAGAGCAAAAGCTTTAATGTGTCCTATAGTAGAAATGTCATTAGTTCTTACTTGCCCTGAATAGTCCTGATTTATACTTAGTGTTACAGAATATCTTATGGCTCTATTTTCCCTTTGAGAAATATTATAGCTTGGAAATTAAGTTATAGTGTCATCATTTTCACAAGGACTCAACGTGCACACTCACAATTACAATCGTATCATATGTCTCTCTCCATGTACTTTACCCATCCTATGCCTTCTTTGATTTCCATTTCCTATTTATGACAGTCAGTTGATTCATTTACTACTGATTCTTCTATCACCCCCCTTCTCTTTTTATTTAAACTTTCTATTCTTAAAATATTAGCTCAAATTTTTGTTCCTAAAACCAAGATTTCTGAACCCTACTGAAAAGATGAGAGTATGCAGTTATACAGTTGAGTGCATTTATTTTCCTTACGCTTTATCCTTAGTTATCTAGCCGATAGATGAAATACACATACGCGCGTGCACACACACACACACACACACACACACACACACACTCTTTATTTTCCATTCTAATGATCTGATGCATATTGATAAGAATTGATGCATTATAAATTATTCTTCCATTTTAAATTATTTGTATGTCTGTATGCATATCTGTCTGTGGGTATGCACATGTGAGTGCAGGTGCCTAAGGAGGCCAGAGGCATCTGATCTCCTTGGATCTTCAGTTTCACTTGCAAGCTGTTTTGAGCAACATGTTGCTGGGAACTGAGCTTGAGTTCAGTGCAAGAGCAGCAACCACTCTTAACCACTGAACCATCTCTCCAACTCCACAAATTATTTTTTATTAGGCAGAATCATATTAAAGGATACAGAACTGTATTAAGTGTGACATTCAAGATACTGTAAAGGAATTTGCTTTAATCTAACCTAAGCATATTTATCTCTTTAACTTCCTGGAAGTTATGACTCAAAGGAATTTCCAATGATACTAAAAGCTTCAGTTCTGTCTAGACAAAGATTATTCTGCTTGTCTGCTCATAGAGTAAAAGTATTAAGGCCAGGTAAGAATGATTTACTCAATTTTCCATAACTGAATCATGCATACTGATGAAACTAATATTTTTTGAAATATTCAATTTTTAACACTATGGAAGAAGGGTGGAAAGCACCCAGGCTTCAAATCACTCCCCTATAGTATGGGAGGAGAAGCTTTCCAATTTCAAGTCTCAGTTATCCAAGGATGGATCCTCTTGGAGCATTAGCTTGCTATTCTATGTCTCAAGCAGCAAAACTTATCTCCCCATTTATTTTCTTAGATGGGGTGTCAATAAATTCATTACCTCAGTTTTTTCAACATATTTACACACAGAGAAAGACAGTCAATAGACTGACATACTGAAATACACACACATGCAAAGACACACACAGACAAACATACATACACAAACCACCTTCCGTTCTTGAGAATATGTAAGTGCTTCTCAATATTCTAGGTATTCTAAGGCATATGAAAATATTTTCATTAATGTACATTATTTATTAGATGTTTTTTAACATCTAATATATATCTGAGTATCACATATGGACATTTCCTAGTATAACTGAAGACAACCTCCCTTCAACATATAACAAAACACAGTACATTTGTACAGAGAAAGAGTAAGAAAATTCAGAACATCCTGTTTCAAGTGTCTTTATTTTATTTTAAAAATTATTTTCATATTCATCTTTCACATAAAATTAGTGCTGTGAGACATGTCCTTATGTGAATTTATCTTCAGAACTAATGAACTAATTTGGTAAGAATAAGAAAGCCACTTGATAGGTTTTTTAAATTTTTTACGAAAACATTACTGAGAATTTCATACATGCATATAAGGTGTTTTGATCAAATCAATGTGCACTCCCTCCCCTCCAAAATTTCCCCCTCTGAAGAGATAGCACTAAAATATTTTAAGGATTAGATACAAGCTACCAAATACTTTTGACATTTTTGGCCTTGGAACAGAGTATGTTGCTAACAGGCCCACTGACATTTTGACTTTTAGCCAAGAAACTTCCTGCATTTCTTTGGGTCTTTTTTACTCTAACTGCCTAGCCAATTCCTACCTCCTATTCTTACCATGCCATCCGCTGAAGGAGTTACCCAAATTGCCAATAGGGAATCAGGACAAAGACCACTCTGGCTTCTTCCATGCTGAACAGGGACTCAGTGTGAGGCAATTGGGGTACCCGTTCAGTGGGTCTATCTAAAAGGCTCCTAAATTGCATAACTTTTGTCTCTAAGGGAAGAAGAAAGTCCTTGAATCATGAATGGGAGATGTGAAGAAGTAAAGGCAAGAGTAATTAGCATTACAAGTTCTAGACAGGGAACTAGAAAAAAGTCAGAATAGGGCACTTTTCAAATGTTCATATGTGAGTCCATTAGAGTTTCTTGAAAAGGACTTCCAAAAACATCCTTCTATTGGGTTCTTCCTCATTTTTCTTTTGTCTTCCAAGGCTGGACTAGTTGGCTGGAAAGAGTGGCTGGATATTCAAGTGAGGGTCCTATGACCCTGCTTGGCACTCATTTAATGATTGAGCACAACCATCAACAAGCCGGATTGTGACTATGTTTAGCGATCAGGCTCAGCTGAAGTCGTAATGATGGCAGTTATTTCATGCAGAAGGGACTGCTGTATATCATCATCTTATTAAAAGGACCTGGAATTTAAAAGGATTTGGTGCTAGGAGCCACAAATAAGGGAGAACATACGACGTTTATTTTTCTGAGTCTGTGTTACTTCACTTAGTATAAAAGTTTCTAGATTCATCCATTTACCTGCAAATTTCATTATTTCATCTTTTACTGCTGAATAGAACTACATTGTGTAAATATACCATATTTTTGTTAACCACTCATCAGTTGAGGGACACTTAGGTTGCTTCCGTCTCTTGGCTATTGTGAAAAGAGCAGCAACAAACATGGTTGTACAAAATGTCTCTACAATAGGAAGGGTCCTTTGGGTATATGCCAAGGAGTGGTATGACAGGGTCATATGATATGTTCATTTTTAGTTTTCTAAGAGTTCTCCACACTTTTTTGCATAGAGTCTGCACGAGTTTGCAATCCCACCAGCAATGAATGAGCATTCCCTTTTCTCCACATTCTCACCAGCATTTGGTATCATTTGTTGTCTTGATCCTAGCCAGTCTGATTGGAGTAAGGTGATACCTTAGGGTGGTTTTAATTTGCATTTACTTCCCTAATTGCTAACAATGTTGAACACTTTTTGAGATGTTTCTTAGCCATCATTATTTCTTCCTTTGAGAACTCTCTGTTTAGATCTTTAGCACATCTTTTCATTGGGTCTTTTGGTTTCTCAATTCTTTGTTTTTTGAGTTCTTTATATACTCTGGATGTTAAACCTCTGTCAGATGTGTCACTGGTGAAGATT
>NW_008337294.1:524412-558541 GCF_000622305.1 Nannospalax galili | reverse complement strand
CCTTTGTCAAATATCTGGTGGCTGAAATTGTGTGTACTCAGGTTTGGATCTTCAACGATGTTCCACTCATCTATGTGTCTGTTTGCACCAGTACCATGATGTTTTTGTGACTATGGCTCTGTAGTACACTTTGAGATCTGGTACAGTAATCCCCCCAGCATTGCTCTTTGTGCTCAGGGTTGCTTTGGCTATCCGGGGTCTTTTGTGCCTCCATATGGGTTTAAGGATGCATTTTCTAATTCTTTGAAGTATGTCGTGCAGATTTTGATTGGGATTGCATTGAATCTATATATTGCTTTTGGTAGGATGGTCATTTTAACAATACTGATTCTTCCAATCCATGAACATGGGAGGTCCTTCCATCTTCTGGTGTCTTCCTCAATCTCTTTTCTTTAATGATTTAAAATTTTCATTGTAGAGATCTTTGGTGTCTTTCATCAGATTTATTCCAAGGTATTTTAAGCAGCAATCAGCAATTGTGAATGGGAACATGTCTCTGTATTCTTTTTCCAATTGCTTGTTATTGGTATATAGAAAGGCTACTGATTTTTGTAGATTGACATTATAACCTGCTACTATACTGAAAGTGTTCATCAGTTCTAAGAGTTTTCTGGCGGAACTTTTAGGTACAGTATCACATCATCTGCAAATGGTGATAGTTTGACCCCTTTTTTTTCCAATTAGTACTACTTTAATTTCCTTCTCCTGTCTTATTACTCTATCAAGAGTTTCAAGCAGTATGTTGAAAAGGAGTGGAGATAGTGAACATCCTTGTCCGGTTCCTGATTTTAATGGCAATGTTTCTAGTTTTTCTCCATTTAGAATGATATTAGCTGCTGGTTTCTTTTATATAGCTTTAATTATGTTGAGGTACATTCCCTCCAGTCCAATTTCCTCTAGGACTTTGAACAAAATCCCTTGCTGAATTTTGTCAAAAGCCTTTTCAAATCTATAGAGATGACAATGTGTTTTTTGTCTTTGAGTCCATTTATATGATTAATGATGTTTATTGACTTGTGTATATTGAACCATCCCTGCATCTCTGGGATAAAGCCTACTTGATCATGGTGAATGATCTTTCTGATATGTGCCTGCATGCAGTTTGCAAGTAGTTTGTTGAGAATTTTTGCATTAATGTTCATTAAAGACATAGGTCTATGCTTTTCTTTTTTGGTTGTATCTTTACCCAGTTTGGGTATTAGAGTGATGCTGGCTTCATAGAAGGAATTTGGGAGTTCTCCCTCTGTTTCTATCATTTTGAATAATTTAAATAGTATTGGTTGGAGGTCTTCTTTAAATTTCTGGTAGAATTCTGCTGTAAATCTATCTGGGCCTGGGCTTCTTTTACTTGGGAGGCTTTGTATTACTGTTTCAATTTCCTTATATGTTATGGGTGTGTTTAAACTGTTGATCTCTTCTTGGTTTAACTTTGGAGGTTCCCATGATTTCAGGTATCCATCTATTTGTTTTAGACTTTCAGATTTAGTAGCATATAGGTTTTTAAAATATTTCTTTATAATGTTTTGAATATTTTGGGTATCTGTTGTGATGTTTCCCCTTTCATCTCTGATTTTGTTGATTTGGATTTGCTCTTTCTTTCTTTTGGTTAACTAGGCTAAGGGTCTGTCTATCTTGTTTAGCATTTCAAAGAACCAGTTTTTAGATTCATTGATTCATTGTATTGTTTTCTTTGTTTCTATTTCATTAATTTCTGCTCTGATTTTTGTTATTTCTTCTCTTCTTCTGGGTTTGGGTTTCATTTGTTCTTGCTTTTCCAGTGGCTTGAGTTGCACTGTTAGGTCATTTATCTGGGCTTTTCCCAATTTTTTAATGTAGGCACTTAGAGCTATAAACTTCCCTCTTAGGACTGCTTTTAATGTGTCCCAGAGGTTGTGTTGTGTTGTATTGTCCTTTTCATTGAATTCCAGGAATTCTTTTATTTCTTTCTTAATTTCTCCTTTGACCTACTCATTGTTTAGGAGTGTGTTGTTCAATCACCACAAGTTCATGTAGTGACTAGAGCTTCCTCCAATGTTGATGTTAAGCCTTATTGTTTTGTGGTCCAATAGAATGCATGGAATTATTTCAATATTTTTGTATTTGTTGAGGTTTGTTTGGTGGCCCAGAATGTGGTCAATTTTTGAAAAAGTTCCATGAAGTGCTAAGTAGAAAGTGTATTCTTTGGTGCTTGGGTGGAATATTCAAGAGATGTCTGTTAGGTCCATTTGATGTATGGTATTATTTAATTCAGACCTCTCTCTGTTTATTCTTTGTCCAGTGACCTGTCTAATGGAGACAATAGGGTATTGAAGTCCCCTACTGTTACTGAGTTGGGATTAATCTGTGTCATAAAGTCCTGTAGTAGAATTTGGTGCATATATGTGAAGGATTGTAATATCTTCTTGGTTAACTGTTCCTTTGGTCAGAATGAAGTCAACCTCCTTACCTCTTCTGATTAGTTTTGCTTTAAAGTCTATTTTGTCAGATATTAGAATTGCAAGCCCTGCTTGTTTCTTAGTGCCATTTTCTTGGAATATTCTTTTCCATCCTTTTACCTTAAGGTAATGCCTGTCCTTGAGGGTGAAGTGGGTTTCCTGCAGACAGCAAAGAGATGGATTTTGTTTCTTAATCCATTCGCTTAGCCTGTGTCTTTTGACTGGGGAGTTCAGTCTATTGATATTTAAGGATATTATTGAAAGGTGTGTATTGGTTGCCATCATTTTGATTGCTGTTTTTGTTCTCTGTGTAATTTTGTGTTTCCTAGATTTATATCTTTGTTTATTTTCTTTTGTTGCCCCAAGGTATAATAGTTTCTCTCTCTACTCTCTGCATTGCTTCAAGTATTCTTTTAAGGGCTGGTTTTGTGGACATGTATTCTTTCAGGCTATTCATGTCATGGAAGATTTTTCTTTCCCCCTCAACTATAATAGACATTTTTGCTGGGTATAGTATTCTGGGCTGGCATCTATTGTCATGTAGAACTGGAAATACCTTGGTCCAGGCTCTTCTGGCTTTCATAGTTTGCATTGATAAGTCAGCTGTAATTCTGATGTGCTTTCCTTTATATATGACTTGTTTTTCTTTTGCTGCTTTCAGTATTCTCTCTTTGTTCTGTACCTTTAGTGTTTTTCCTATAACATATCTTGGGGAATTTCTTTTCTGATCCTGTCTATTTGGTGTTCTATGTGCTTCCTGTATTTGTATGGGGGTGTCTTTCCTTAATTTCAGGAAATTCTCTTCTACAATCCTGTTTAAGATCTGGTCAACACCATTAACCTGAAATTCTTCTCCTTCTTCTATTCCTATGATCCTTAGATTTGGTCTTTTCATGGTGTCCCACATCTCTTGCATATTCCATTCCTATGCTTCTTTGAAATTTTCCATATTCTTTGCTTGAGTGGTCCAATTCTTCACTTTTATCATCCAGTGCTGATATTCTGTTTTCCATTTCATTCTTTTTAGATGTGAGGCTTTCCCCTGTTGTTTCAAGTTGACTTATTGAGTTTTGCACTTCCTCCTTCATTTCTGCCTTTCTTCAATATTTCTATATCTTTTGTGAATTCAGTCAGAAGTTTATTCTTATCTTCTTTTAGCTCTTTGATTTGTTTGTTCATGTGTTGTTTAAATTCGTTGAATTCCTTGATCATGTTTTGATTATTCTTTTAAATTCAGTGTCCTGGGTTATCTCTAGGGGGTTCTCCTTGTAAAACTCTTCTACAGGATTGCTGGGCTTTGCTGGGGACATAGTGTTTTGGCTCTACATTTTATTTTTCTTTTGTTGTGGTTTTGGCATGTAAATTTCTTTTGTTGTTTATGATTCTGATATGAGAATTAAGTTGAAGTATGCTTCTGTTTATATTATCTGGGTGCCTAGATCCTTTCTTTCTTGGTTATGTAAAGCTGGTTGGTACAGGGTTCAGGTTCTTTCAGGTTTATTTTGGAGGAAACTGATGGCTTCAGATCAGCTATTCAGGGGTACCCACAGAAGCCCAATTCATGTTCCATTCAGGTACACTCAGGCTTCCTTCACAACGTGGAGGCAGGATCCAGGGTAGCTCAGGCAGTCCTGTATGTTGTCAACACTATGCCAAAGGGAGGCCAAAGGGGATGCCAGAACTCGGCACTCTCTGATGGTCTGCTGAGCTCCCAGCCTTAGCCTACCAAAGCCAAATCTGCCCTTGGGCCTTGGGTAGGGCTTCACAAAATATCAGATAGGGGGATGGTATGCCATAATTAGGGGAAGCTCACCACCACGTGGAGGCACGATCTGGTGAATGTCAGGCTGTCCCCTGGGTTCTCAGGCCCCCTGGTAGTTGGAGGCCAGAGGGAGGCCAGAACCCAGCACTCCCTGGCAGTGGTCTGCTGAGCTAGGAGCAGCTACCCTAATGGAGGTCTGAACCCACCCTCTAAGGCTGTCTGCTAAGATCTCAGCCTTACCCTAAGAAAGCCAGATTTGCCCTGGAGCCTTGGAAGGGGCTCACAAAATCCCAGATATGAGGATGGTATGGCACAATTAGGGGAAGCTCACCACCACATGGAGGCACAATCTGGAGGCTGTCAGGCTGTCCCCTGGGTTCTCAGGCCCTCTGGTATTTGGAGGCCAGAGGGAGGCCAGAACCTGGCACTCCCTGGCAGTGGTCTGCTGAGCTAGGAGCAGCTACCGTAATGGAGGTCTGAACCCACTCTGTCAGGCTGTCTCACTACTTGATAGTTTTTATAAAAGTTAAAAGATCACATAAAGAATGAAAGTAGAAAAATTTTATAATAGTGAAACATGCTTCAAAACGTTTCAAACTTTTCCTCATAAGAGTTTTTAAAATTCTTCATTGTTCAAAGTATATCGTAACTTCCAGAATAGTTTAATTCATAAGAATTCAATCATTATATATTTCCCTTTCTCTCCACAGAATCATTAAAGTATAAATTTCTGTTTTGAATAAAGTCAAGGTCAGCAATCCACACTTTGAGGGAGTGACAAACCTGCCTTATTTATAGCCAAGACTCTGATTTCCTAAAGGTTTACTAGACATGTTCTTAACCAGATACTATATCATTTATCAGAGGGGGACAAAGAATAGGAAGTCACAGAAGAATTATCCACTAAGAAAGATTTTATTTCTTAATGCATGGCTGTGGAGGCCACTTTTCAGAATGACTCTCTGTGATCCACATCTCCTGAATTTTCTGCCCTTGTGCATCCTTGTGGTGAGCACTCTTTCTTTGCATTTGAATTTACCAATGAAGATGTTCCTATTTTAGAAATGATAGTTAATCAATTCAGATGCCAATTTATAAAAGATAATGATTTCGATCTTAGCCGGTATTATGCAAATGGACTAATGATTGTCTCTGTATATTGGTTCTGATTTAATTTACTTCATTATAGCTAAGTAAGACCATTTACTCCAAGATGGCAAAGGTTAAACTCAAATTCTTGTACACTGAATTACTTTAAATGTAGCTTAAATAATCATCTGTTTAGCAAGATAAAGCCTGTCTGCCTTGTTTATCCATTAAAATTAACTCAATATCTGCTAATTAAAGATTAGACAAGCCCTATTGCTAAACAAGACCTCCAACTGAAGTCACTCTTCTGAACACATGACCTTGCTGCTCAAGACATGTTCTGGAGATGTGTTCTCGCACTTCTGGGTGGTGTCTCCATGCTGCTGGCTCCAGAAGATGAGTTAATTCAAGGTCTTTCTCTCATGCAACTCTGCCCAAGTGCCACCAGAGAAAACTTTTGAAATACTGCCATTTAATGGCGATGTTCTACATCCTTGAATAGTCTTCCTGTCCTCTAAATGACCCCAGGTGTCCTTTCTCTTTATCTTTTTTCTTGTTTAGGAAGAAGTAAGTTGCTGTGTTACCAATAGCCCCATGGAAAATTCCATTGATTAAAACTGAGCATCTTACCAACAGTCACCAAGGAACTGAAGATTTGCAGCAACGAATGGAGCAATCTTAGAATGAGATTTCCATCCCCAGTGCATACGAAGATGACTGCAGCTGGTGAGAGACATCAAAGAACAGTAACACGATGTTAACCTAAACTGAACTGAAAATTAGACATTTCAACATTTAAATTTATTTCTAGTCACATTTCAATTTTTCATTTTAATTATGTAAGTATCCAATAAGATTACTGGGATAAAACATTTTTAAATGCCACTTTAAAATAGTGGGCAAATCAGAATTATAAGAAACCATTGTCTTACCAAGTATCCATTTCTTTTTAACAAAGGATTATCACATGGGAAGTCATTGAACACAGTGCTGCTTGACTTCAAAGGGAAGATACAATATAGCCTCTATTTGCTTGTGAAGATCTTGCAATTTACTAAGGAGAGTAACAAGATGGCAATGCAGGTTTTAGTGAGACGTTCTGCGATAGTCACAATCAACCGCTATGGGTCACTCTTGCAGACTGTGTAGCTCCAAGCCCTCTATATTTAAAAAAGGAAAACTGGCAGTACTTCAATTATGATGCTTTCCTGAGCTTAATATTATTGAAGGTGGTAGAGCCAAGCACTTTAAAACAAAAGACATGCCTAATATAGGAAGATTTTAGGTTTTAGAGGATGGAACCATCAGTTCTGAATTGGGGCAATAATTTACCCATACATTAATGTTCATTCCAGAAATATTTATATTTCTCAAAGCCTCTGCCACTGTGCAAACTGAACAGAAAAATATGAATAAGAGAATATATACCCTGTCATCAGAAAATTTTCATTTGACTTTGAAGAACAATTATTATCTATAAACGCCTACATATTGGTAGCGGATTCTAGATGGGGAAAGAGGAATAGTATGAATTAAGCCATTTACATCAGAATTCTTGATAAGATCAATAAGGAGAGACCCTAAAGGAAGATTTGGTGACTATAAATATGATATTTACAGAGTAGGCCTATGAAAAATCCACACAAAGAACAAAAGTATATATTTCTCTCAACTGTTAAACTTATAACTTTGGATACATTTATTTACTTACTTATTCACTTTTAATTTTTTAATGTATATTTTCATTGAATTTTTTGCATTTTGTATAATAGATATTAATCAAATTTAAATCTCCTCCCTCCTCTGCACCCTCATACCCTCCCACTGGATTTCATGCATTCTATAATATATCTTAAGGCCTGACTGATCAAACATTTGTACCCAGATGTCCCTTGGTGCAAGTTCTTCCACTGGAGTCTAGTCAGCCTACCTAGACTTACTCATTTATCGAATTTTATTTTTCAATGACTTCATTCATAATCATTCCTCATGTGTGAAGAGTTGACTCAGTGAATAGCACAGAATTCACAGAATGGCTGTCTATGGATGTTTTTAATGACTAGGTACTCTCAAAATGACAATGCCATATAAAAAGTTTGATGGTTTGAATCATCTTCTGAATGCATTTCCCCACTGGTGGCATTATTTTGCTGTGGATTATGGGATGTTTAGGACAAGGGATCAAGTTAGCAGGAGCAGGTAACACAGATGGCTTTTGAAGATTACAGACTAACATTAGTTGTGACATTTTCTGTTTCCTGATCCACCACCATGTAAATAGCCTACCATCATGTGCTCCCTACACCATGTCATCTGTGATACCTTAACCCCATGATGGACTGAATGCCCTCTGATACCTTGGGGCAAAATAAGTCACTCTTCTCTCAGTTATTTCCATCACATTTTTGTTATAGAAACTCTAAAGTAACTAATATAGAGTCTATAAAAATGTGATAACTCAATTTATCTAGAAAAGCCGAACATGGCAATATTGCCATTGATTTTTCATATATGAAGATGGATAGACTCTGCCTCTTTTGGACAGTGTACACTTGTCCTTACTTGTCCTGGCTTTCATCCATTCAGCTCCCTGGTGTGCTCTATTCCATAACCTAAATGAGCACTATTAGTATGACAGTGAGGATCCCTGGCCAGATTTGTTACTCACATGCTAGTGTTAAATAACTATAATTCTGTGATTCGTATAATTTCATACTCATTATTTTACTCTTCTAGAAATATCCAGATGATTTTGTTCTACTTAGTGTTGTTCTAAAATCATCTTAGAGATCAAAAAGCTTCATGAACGAGATTTCATGGCTGTTATATTTATCACCAGAGTGCTTCATTATACCAAGATTTGTCAGTGAGATTTAGATATTGTTCCAGATACTGTATTCATAGACTGTAAGGTGCTGTTGGAGGAATAAGAAACTGCATCATTTGCTTTGAATAGGACAAGAAAAGACAAACTACTTTCTTGAAGGAGAGGAAGGAGGAAATATCACTCCGGCACTGTTTGCATATTAGGATTTCCATCATGGAAAGACTATATTTAAATCAAGCAAAGACTAACATATTGAATACTACTGTTGTTGAGAACCTTACATGGATGATCTCATTATTAATCCCTGCATATTACTTGAGATTACTATGTGAACTGAACAAGTAAGCAAATTAAAACTCAGAGTGCTTAATTACTTATACAAATTGATATAGCTGGAGATAGATTTGATGATACTGTAATATCACATTAGATTTTAAGCACATTCATTGGGTTTTAAAGTAGAATCACGATCATTCAAGGATTCCTGTACTTATTATATTTATTAACTTTTTTCCTTCCTCATGCTGTCATTAATTAAGCAGTGAAATAAGTTTCCTTTTCTTTATACCAATTCTTCTCTATCCAATTCAAGAGACTCTGTAAAGTGTATATACACAATGAACTTTAAATTAGAGAATTAGCAGCTCTGAGCGCAGTATACTTGGGTTGCCTGTAACCATATTAGTCATCATTTGTGCAGCCCTTATTATGAAGTGGGCGGAGAGAGCTGAATCCTGAATCAAATGACTTCGCATGCAAAATTACAGAGCGATAAGATACATGAAGGAATAAAAATCTATTCGAAGAAGGTCACATGTTCCTCAGTCAACAATCTGCAGTAGAATATCAATCTAGTGTCTAACTCAAGTCAAATTCTAAGTTTTCAGAATCTGGTTGCATTTAATTTATTATCTTTTTGTTGTTCATGAAATTCAAAAGGTTAAGATTTAAATTTTTAAAATTTACATTAAAGTGGTAATATTAAGGAAATGAAAATAACTCTAATACCTTAACTCAATATTCCCCACGTTATTTTACCATGTAATCAATATAGAAATCAATAAAGATATTTGCATTCTTTTCTCTGTACTGTTTGGGATCTGATACATATTCATACTTAGAGTATGTCTTAATTTGGACAATCAAAGGATCCAGAGCCATATGTAGCTATTGCATACCAGATTGGAACAAGCAATTTTAGTCAAAGCTGAGACCATCTTTTATTTCAATGTGTGTTGATGATTTTCACACAGGACTACCTGACTTGTTTCCATTTGTTTTTCATGGGCAGTCAAAGAAATTTTTCCTGTGAAAATCTGCTCTAATGACTGTGAAAGAAAATCCTTCAAGGACCTCTCATTTTTATTTGCCTAAAGTCAGAAATTCTCAAAACTGAAGTATCATACCATGAATGATCTTATCCCATTTAATCTTTCAATTTGTGTAATAAACAGAGTTATTGTCGTCTCAGAGTTGGTACAAACTTAAAACATGTTTGCTCCTATCCATCCTTAATTCCCCTTTTATTTTCTTAATGTAACACAATATGGTTGGAGTTTTGAATGACTTTACTTGTGTAAGCAGCACCTGTCATCAATATTAAGTTGCAAGACATGTTTTTACTCATAAATACATTGTTTGTAAGAAAGTCGATGAAGCATTGTTATAGATATAACTTATCTCTGGTGCTTTTGATACACTTTATAATAAGTTAATACCTGTACTTGGAGATTCTAAATTTTTTCATTTAAAAATATTTCATGTCTTCAGGTATTTTTTTCAAACAATAACTTAATTAAAAGTTCAGACTGAGCAGCACAAGGTATTCTTTTGGGCCTCTGTTAATAGGAATATTTGGATAATTAGCATCTTTTTGTTTACACCACAGTGTGCCAATTATATGGATTCTGTCAAATTATCATCTTCTTGATATTCCATATCATGTCTCTTACATCATCTGATCAGCATGCCAGATTCCTGAAGTTTCAGGAGAATCTTCTTTGGAAAAGAAGAGCTTATTGTGTGTGTGTGTGTGTGTGTGTGTGTGTGTGTGTGTGTGTACATAATATTAATAATTAAAAAAGAGGTCAAGAAGTTGAATGGGTAGGTGGGATATTTGAGGAATTGTAGGGAGAAGATATAGTACCAATGTATGCAATTCTCGAAAAAGGTCTCCACTTCTATCCGAAGCAAAGAAAACACACACCCCAATCCATCCAAGAGAATGATTAATAAATTCATCAATAGCAGATATTTTTATGACTGCAGTTCACTCTGCTGTTCTGAGCCACTGGCCATTTTGTGGTCATAATTGTTTAGGGTTTTGTGGACCTTTAGCTGTTGTTATTTTGGTGGTGGTGGTAATTGGTTGGTTGGTCGGTGGACTGGTTGGTTTGGGCTTCCCAGAACTTCACTAGAAATAACAAGTATATTGTGTTAGCAATATAAATGACTATGCATGGAATAGAGATCAATTATTAGTAAAGTCAAAAATGCTGACAGAGAACATGATAAAATAAGCACAAGCCCTTTATAAAGGGGCAGTAAAGATATGCTTGATGGATCGAGGTCTCGACACATAGTAATAGCTGCAAATATTAATGACTTTTCTTCTTAGTGACGCCCCACTTGGGCTGCTAATGCTAATGTAACACAGTTAGAACTTTATAGTCAAGATTCCAAGGGTGTCAATACACAATGTAGCTAGAAATAATGCCATTTCCAAAGGAACAAAGGATGGTTGAGCCAGAAATTGCACCATAACACACCTAAAGCTAACTAACACAGTGGGTCACTTATGAACGACACTGCACATGAGATACATTTAGCCTTTAATCCAATATTTTTTTCTGTTTTAGACTTTTTTTTCAAATTTTATTCTCTAATTTGTATGAAGATATAAGAATTTAAGAATTTAGTAGGTCCCAAATTTATACTTGGTTGAGCCAGAAATTGCACCATAACACACCTAAAGCTAACTAACACAGTGGGTCACTTATGAACGACACTGCACATGAGATACATTTAGCCTTTAATCCAATATTTTTTTCTGTTTTAGACTTTTTTTTCAAATTTTATTCTCTAATTTGTATGAAGATATAAGAATTTAAGAATTTAGTAGGTCCCAAATTTATACTGGAAACTAGGTCCTAATTTATTTAACAAAGAAATGAACTCTAGTATACAATTTGTCATGGAGAGAAATTTCTAAATATATAAATATACATAAATATATAAAGCACTGAGTTCATTTAGTGATACTTGCATGTACACATGTTTGGGGCTGACCACTTGGAACTGGATTATATAGCAAGATGCTTGTCCCTGGATAAAACTGATTCTCCTTCTCTCAACAACTCTTAATTCCTTAGATGTGGGACCCTGTGAAATTTCCTCCATCCACATTGGCATGGCAACTAATGTTATCATTAAGCAGGTCTCATTTAGGCAACTATACTGCCAAGATTCTATGGGAGCAGCTTTCAAATCCTTTAACTCCACTGAGGGAGCAAGTACAAGGCTTCCATTAGGCTGCTAACTAAGTTACATAGTGAGGCACAATAGAAGAAGAATTTGCTGACAAACTAGAGTTTGTAATGTAAAATAAAAAGCTAATCTCATTAGTTGTTTTTGTTTTCTAAACCTGATGAATTCCCATAAAAGGAAGCAATATGTTTAAGATGCATCACAGGAATATAGTCTAAATGTACAATTTTTCCCCAAACAACTATAAATATGTCAAATACATCAGTAGTACTATAGAATATGAAAGCAATAAACAAGAGTCAGCAAGCAGTATTTCTTTATTACTGAATCACATCCATCATAGGTAACAAAATAAACACTTATGAAAAATGTGACTCTGGAAGTGAAAATCATCTCTACAGTGAAAGAGCAAAACACGGATGAAAGATATTGAAGAAGACTTGTGAACAAAATAGACACGTTCATGCTTAAGGATCTAGTTTCATTTTTCTGAAAATGAATATCCAGGTTTTTCTGTATCTTGAATTATAAAACAATAACCTGTTGCTTCTCCAATGCATGTTCTTGGTACTGGAGCGATGGCTCAGTGCTTAAGAGCACTGGCTGATTTGTAGAGGACCAGGTTCAGTTCCCAGCACACACATGGTGGCTAACAACTGCCCATATGATGCCCTCTTCTGTTCTCCATGGGCACTGAATGACATGGTTACATTTACATACATGAAAGCAATACATTCATGCACATAAAATAAAAACAACAAATAAAATATTAAAAATAAAATTGTTTTTCTCTCCCATTCTTCTCCCCCTCTCTCTCTGTCTCTCTCTCTCTGTCTCTCTCTATCTGTCTCCTTCTCTGTGTCTCTCTCTCTCACCCTCTCTGAAATGTCCAGACAATATCAGGCTTCATGGTAGCTGACACCAAAATATAGCAAAGCTATAGTAGCTCAAATAGCATGGTATTGGCATTACACATGACAAATTTTAATAACGTAGTAGAGACCTGCTAAACTAATAAACATAATTGTAGCCAACTGATTTTTTACAAAATCACCAAGAATGTACATTGGAGAAGCAACATATTATTGTTTTACAATTCATGATACAGGAAAACCTGGATATTTATTTTCAGAAAAATGAACCTAGACCATTTTTCTCTTACTATATCAAAAATCAACTGAAATGTTTAATCAAAGACAAAAATGTAAGGCCTGGAATTGTAAATACTCTGAGAAGGCAGAGAGAAAACACTTCAATATATTGTTAGTTTTAGAGAATTCTTCAAGTAAAATTCTGAAAACACATATGACAAAGAGAAGCAGATGAATGTGATCATTTCACTTGTACACCTAAGGAAAGAACCAGAGAGCGAAGAAACAGCCTGAAGGATGAGAGAAAATATTTGCAAACCATTAAGCTAACAAAATATTCATACAAGAGTACATAGGAGATTCAAATAATTAGTTCTTTGACAAAAACAAATATCTGATTTGAAATGGGACAAATGATATGAAAAGGTAATTCTCAGAGGAAGACATGCAAATGGCCAACAATTTCATGTAAAAATTCTCACCTAGATTAGTCATTAGGAAATTGTGAATCAGAAACACAGCAAGATATCATCTCACTCCAGTTAGAATGGCTATAACAGAAAAGAAGCACTAGCGATGACGACAACGCAGAGAACGGCAGATTTTTACATGCAGTTGTAAATCACTAGAGCCATTACTAAAGGTAGAATGGGGCTTCCATGAAAACCTTAACAGCGTATGATCCAGTAATCCCACTGTTAGGTATATATCTAAAGGAAGGAATCCTGCTTAAGTGGAGTCTACATTCACATGTTTATTGAAGCATTGTTCACAGCAGGCAAGCTACAGAATAAACAGTAGTATCCATTGATGGGTGAACGGCTGAAGAAAATGTGGTAGGTGTCCACCATCAACTAATAGTCAGTCATTCACAAATATGAAATCTGGACCTTCATGGCATCATGGATGAAATGGAGGACAACACATTAATGAAATAACTTGGGTATAAAAAGGCATTTCCAGGTGCTTTTGCTTGTATTTGGAAGGTGTAAAATTTGATGGTATAAAAGTTAAGATTTTATAGAATTGGTCTGTAAACAATAGAAATGTTAGGGGAAAGGATGATAGAGGCCAAATAATATTTAGAACATTACAGTTAGATGGGATAAGTAAAGGCGAATCTGCCAAACACAATAGAGGGTCTACCGCTTACAACACTTTATCATATGTTTCAAAATCAATTTTTCTAAACAAAAAGAAATGATAAATGTTTGGGGAAATGGGAATACTAATTACATTGATGTGACTTTTAACACTGCATACATGCATTGCACTTTCCCCCCATATCGAATAAATGTGTGCAATACTACATTTAAAATTTAAAGCATCAAGTACATGTTAACAAAATAAAACCAAGACCTTTAGTGTTATTTATCCCTCCCTACATGCCCTCTTCTGTTTTGTCCCCCCATTCCCCAGTGCACTTAACCCTTCTGGTCTGATCATCCACTTTCCCCCTTTATATCACTAACTCTACCACTCTTACCAGGAAGCCCCCACCACCCAAATGGCTATTTGTTTCTTGAACTTTCTGAATTTTCAAATTAAAACACGTATGTCTAAGATTTCAAAACTATCGTCCAACTGTGAGATCGAACACGTGACTTTGTATTTCTGAGTCTGTGTTACCTCACTCAGGATGATTGCTTACAGTTCCATCCATTTACCTGTAATTTCATAATTTCAGTTTTTAAGAGCTAATATTCCATTGTGAATGCACCACATCTTCATTATCCATTGATCAGTTGATGGACATCTAGGTTATTCCCAATTTCTGGCTATTATGAAAAGGGCCGCAATGAATTTTGAGCAGGTATTTCCATAGTAGGGTATAGAACCTTTTGGGTATATGCCAAGAGTGGTATGGCTGAGTTATATGGTAGATAACTTTTGAGTGTGCTGAGGAATCTCCATATTGAGTTCCATAGTGACTGTACCAGTTTGTACTCCTATCAGAAGTAGATAAGTGTTCCTCATTCTCCATATCCTTGATGTCATTTGTTGTTTGGCTTTTGAAACTTTGCCATTCTGAGAGGGGTAAGATGAAATATCAGAGTAATTTTAATCTACATTTCCCTGATGACTAAAGATGTTGCACATTATAAAAGTATTTCTCAGCCCTTTGTGTTTTGTCTTAGAGAAGTGCTTGTTCAGTTCCTTGCCCTAGTTTTTAATTTGATTTTTTATGTTTAATTTTTCTGAGTTCTTTACAAAATCTAGATACTAGCCCTCTGTCAGAAATATAGCTGATAAAGATGGTTTCCCATTCTGTAGCCATATGGAAATCTATAGAAGCTTCTTAAAGTATATGCATATACACCACAAAAGATATTAAAGTGAATTATCCTATAACGGGGGGAATTACCCTTCTAGACATCATAAACTAATGAAAAAAGAAACTCAGTGATAGGAAAGGATTCCTTCTCAAGAAGATGTTGACCACAGAGTCCCATAGACCCTCAAACAATATTGGTCATTGCCCCTGCTCTTGGTTACTCACCAGAACTGGATGGTAAGACCCTATTGCTGAAGACACTACATACATGGGTTGTAGTATAAAGAAGGAAAAAATCAAGCTGGTGCTGAATGCAGAGCCTCAACTCTGTTTCTTTGTGTAGAGCCTATACCTGACACTAATATCAGACTTAGAAATTTGGGACTAAATAAGTCACAAGTCATGGAGGAGAATCTAATAATAGTTTTCTAATACATAATTATCCTATTAAACGGACTTTAAAAGATAGAGTGCTATATTCATAGATTAATGCATCTGTCAGCTCTCACCAGAGAAGTTTCCTTAAGCAGAAGATGGTGATTAACACAAAAACCACAACTGGCCACTATACAGAGAACAAATACTTTACCTGGGTGCTGAACTTGAATTTTAGATACAGCCTTTACCTCAGAAATTTCCCCAATATTTTCAAGGCAAGAATCATAATCAGCACAGTGTATACATTCTATTGACTCCTAGCATAATGTCTGAAATGAGGTAGTCTATCAATACTGTATAACTAATACACTATTAAAAACTTACATTCCATATAGTAAAACTAATTCATGAATTATTTTAAAAGTTGTAAAGTTTAGAGCAACAGTTTTTTAATTAGGATCAGATGTTGCAATCTATTTCAATACAGAATATTAAGTATGAATTAAAACTGAAAAATGATGTCTAAAAGGAAATATGATGGATAGTTTATCTTTTAGTTAAAATTTATCATGTTTTGAGGTAGACAGTGACTGTTGTTCCTAAAAATTGTGGAGCAAAATGAATTTACTTCAAATTTTCAATTCTCCTGATATGCTGTGCCATACCTTCCTAAGAATAAATCATCAATAGGGCAAATAAAAGTAGCCATTGACAACAGCAGTGCCATTTTATCTCAGTTATTAATTATAAAGAAAAACATGTGACTATATTTCAAGATCACATTTGCATTAAAAGGTATTGGATAAAAAGCCAAAAATGGAAAATGAATTTTTTATGACATAAATGGAAAAGGAAAACTTCCTCTTTCTCTTTTAATAGACTGTTCCTTTATGACACTTGTAGATTATTTATCAAATGAAATTTCATCTCTGAAAATTGATCAAGTATTTTTTTTCTGACTTTACAGGCCATAAATGTCTTCACAGGACCCAGCACCATTTCTGTAAAAAGTAATGATAAAAGAAGGTTGTCCCTGATTCCAAGTTTCAGGGAGAAGGGAAGACCATATCTCACTGGGCCTGGGTTGAAGTTGCAAATTTACTTCTGGCTATAAATATACCAGAAACCTATTAATTTTGGGGTAAATCTATTTTATAGCACAGATGGTCAGCTCAATTATTGGATGAATTACTATAATTTTTGTGTGATGACTAATGTTCTGAAAAATTGTCATCATTTCCCTTGAGAACATGAATGTGGTTGGTTGTACCTACTTTAATGTGAAAGAAATTAAGAACTCTCTTTCTTAGTGATTTATAAAATGGTTTACAATGTCAACAGATTCTGAATTTTTTAATATTTTTGATTGACAAGTTCTATTTGCATACCTTATGCAGTGCAATGACATGTTTTGATCCACATTTACTCTGGGTGGTGACCCAGTCGAGTGAATATCATATGCATCATGGTAAAGATTTCTTCATGGTGAGCACATTCCAATTCTTCTCTGTTAAATGTTTTGACAGTGGGGCATTGTTGCTTAGTTGGTTAAAATGCATGTGTGTAAATATTTTGCAAAAAAATAGTATTGCCATTTATATTTACCCTGTTGTTACATCTAATACTAAAAACACTGTGCTCCTTGACTGAGCTCTTTCTTGTTCTCCCTCTTCTCCCTAGACTCTGGTAACCATTACTCTGATCTCAATGTCCACAATGTAAAATTTTAATTCTATGTTGTGAGTGAGATTACATGGTGTATGTCCTTCTAGGCTTTGTTTCACTTATTGTAATATTCTCCACACTCATTCATATTATAACAGGATTTATGTTTTGTGAATAGATAAATACTATTTCATTCTGTATATGTACTATATTTTCTAATGTATTCGTTGATTAATCAATGTTTAGGTCCTTCCTGCATACTTCCAACTGTGAATAATGTTTCATCAAATATGGGGCCTGCAGATGTCATTACAGCATATTAATTTTACTCAGGATGAGTTTGGAAGCTTGCGTTGTAGTTCCGGTTCAGTTATTGTAAGAACACATGATGAAGCTGCTCTAAGTGATTATTAACAGCAGGCAGGAGTCCTCCTTTTCCACATCCTCTCATGCATTTATTGTTACCTTTTGATTTTGTGAAAACAGTCATTTTCAATGGCTATGGTGATATCTTATTGGGGTTTCAATTTGCATTTCCGCAATGATTACTGAAATGACATTTTTTCACCTATCTGCTAAATCAAAAAGAAATGGATAAATTTCTAGACATGTATGGCTTACTAATGTTAAACGAAAGTGACATGAGTGATTTTAAAAGACCCATAACAACCAAAAAAATAGATGCAGTAATTAAAAATCTCTCAAATAAAAATAGCCCAGAACCAAGCAGATTTAGTGCAGAATTCTAGCAAACCTTCAAAAGAACTAATAATACTCCTCAAATTATGTCATAAATAGATAAGGAAATTGGGTATTGGGCACTCATCTTTATTCCTAGCACTGGAGAGGTAAAGGCAGGAGTATCCTGAGTTCCAGGCCAACCAGGTCTACATAATGAGTTCCATGACAGCCAATGCTACATAGTTAGATCCTGAGATCCTGTCTCAAAAGAGAGGAGAGAAGGAAAGGAGGGAGGGAATGAGGGAGAGAGGGAGAAAGAGAGACAGAGGGAGGGCAGAAAGAAGACTCCCAAATTCTTTCTATGAAGTTAGTAACACTCTGATACCAAAACTTGACAAAGGCCCAGCAAACAATAAAATTATAGGTCAATATTTCCGATGAACATGGACACAAATTTCTCAATAAAATACTTGCAACCAAATGCAAAAACACAGCAAAAAGATTATCTGCCAAGATCAACTTGGCTTCATCCCAGAGATGCAGACATGTTTGAGCATATGGTAGAACAGAGCATCTCACATCATGGTGATCAAGCAGCAAAGGAGAGTATCTATTTAAGCAGATGTTCTTCCTATCCTCCTTTTAATCTGTCTAGGTCTCCGGCCACAGGACAGTGCCACCCACACTCAGGACTGCCCATATTCCTTAAATACATTTTTCCTGACAACTCCGCACACACAGAAGCAGAGGTATGCTTTACTAAACTCCTAGGCCCTTTTCAATCCAATCAAACTGTCGAGATTAGTCATCACCAATCTACCATAAACCTGGATGTGGTTCTTTTATTCATGGGACAAATTCTAAATTCCCAATATTAGTTCAAATTACTCTATCATGTAACAAAAATATAGCTGTCAGTTTAATCTCCTAAAATATAGTTCAGCGAATCCTCTCCACAACCCATAGCAAAATGATCAGCATTCTCATTTTCAGCTATCTAAATCCAAGCACCTATTCAAAAACATTTTCTAGAATAGGCCTTCTGAATAACAATATAAGAAACTTGGTCTACCATGTTCTTAGCAAAATAATTTTACTTAGGAAACATTTAGAAATAACTCACTAAATGTCTCTGAAAGTTGTACAGGGGGCGGGTAGATGAGGAAATGGAAGCATTGGATGTAGGAGGCAGAAAAGAGAGAAATGCTAATTCAAGGACATCTGTGCTTTGTGAGGAGCAATGAGCCTGTGGCATCAGATGCATGAGTAGGTTCTCGATACCTTCTCCAGATCACACTAAGAATTCTCTAAACAAGTGCTCTACTGGGCAAATGAAGTCAGGAATTCTCACTGACACATCCCCTAGCTTTTCTTTTAGGTCTGGGAAATCAAGTCAAAATATCAAAGGAATATACAGTAACTGTGTGTCATTGGATTATGAAGCCTAACAGATATTCTTAAAAACAGAAAATCTGCAGCTGAAAAAATATAGCTGAAATAGACACCACTAGAATTACTTAATCTTAATGGTAGATTTTAGCTGCCAATATAATAAAGAATCAGCAAAGTTGAAAAGTTAAGTAGACATGGAATCTGATAAACAGAAATGAAAAAGAATGTATAAAAATGAACTTCGTTTCTAGTAAGCATGTGTGCTGGACAGCTTTAGTGTCAACTTGACACACTTGGGTTGAGGGAGCCTCAATCCGGGAATTGCCTCTATTGGACTGGCATGTGACCATGTCTGAGGGGCATCTTCTTGATGAATGATGTGGGAGGGCCCAGCCCACTGTGGGTGGTGCCACCCCTGGGCAGGTGGGCCTGTGTTGCATAAGAAAACAGGCTGAGCAGGGGCCAAGAGAGCAAGCCAGTATGCAGCATTCCTCTATGGCCTGTGCTCCAGCTCCTGCCTCCAGGTTCCTGCCCTGAGTTCCTACCTTGTGCTCCCTGATGAACTGCCACCTGGGAGATGTAAGCTGAATAAACCCTTTTCTCCCCAAGTTGGTACTGGTCAGAGTATTTTGTCACAGCAGTGACGAACAGACTAGGACAGCATGTGACACACATTGAACTTTGAAATAATAAGAGGAAAACTCAGTTCATTCAACTGACTCATAAGTAAAAAATAAGAAATGCAATGAATGTAAACAGAAATAGAGATGATATACACAAGTACTTAAGAAGTAATTTTAAATAGATGTCTACTGTCTTAATTTTTTAATTCAATATATTCTTTGAAGAGTGATTTAGAATAAGACCTTTTTAAAGATTGGTTTAGAGCCTCAAATTAAAAACTAAGAGTTTTAAAGTATATCAAGTAAATAAGAATCAGAATTAAAGTGACTATAAGGCATAGAAAATTGTGTGCTAAAAGAAACAATGGATGGGAAAATTGAATTTATCATAAATGCATATTAACTACCTTGTAATATATTAAGCAAATTTGATAGACTTAGAATAAATTAATTAATCTAATTAATGTATTCTCAGAATCAGGTAGATTAAGTAGACAAAAATAAACTTGGTTCTATGATCATTATTTTCAGCTAACAGAAGCCTGGATGATTTATTTTCTCTCATTATTTTGAAGGAAACGTCTCTTTATTTAAAAAAAAAAAAAGACAAATGTCTTTTGGAACCTCATTCAAACACTTCAGCTCTTATTTATTGAGAGGTACAATTTAGTGAATTAATTTTTCTGCCACAAGTAAGCTCTCACATCTTCTGTTTTAAGATTTCGTGTTTCATCTTCCCAGAGTGATCAGTAGCTCACTGAAGTTTCTATCTCAGCAAGGACACTGAGGCTTGGCCTTTCCTCTGGAGTCTGAATCTTTGTGAACCATGACTGACAGCCATGTTTTCCTCTGTCTAGAACAGCAGAAGCAGTATCACCACACATAGCAGACATGTTTTTATTAACAAAAGATGCAGAATTTCCTTACAGTTAACATTTTAGCTACAGAGGAGAGTTAAGAGGTTTTAAGAATCTTATCAAGTAGAACTTCCCTGTAATGGCTGCTGAGTTCCTTTAAGCGCTGAGAGCTAGGAATTGGCTTCACAAAGAGATCTTGGTTTAAATTTGCTGCATGCTGATTCTTCTCAGGCACTTCTTGGGCCTTCTCTCCTTGCGTGGACTGTTAGAGTGGGTTGGGTCACTGGTCTAAGGTATGCTTCTTTTCTTGAACTAATACAGACCAGCTTGCTCGTTTCTAAACACATGATTACATCAGATTCCCCAGCTGTAAGCAGTTTCATTCACAATGGAAAATGCAGTGAATAAATCCCTTTGGATGCTTTGAGTGAGTGTTTACAGCTAGGATACTTATAATTTTTAGTATCTTAAATCCAGCTGTCCTGTCACAAATTATATGCTGTGTGATATATTCTCAATTGGACACATCTGAGGGGGTGGTTTTAGCTTTAGTATCTTTAGAATTGCAATGACAAGGGGAAACAAAAACGCTCTGATTACAAACAAATACTGTGGTTATGTGGTTAACCATGGTTTTCAGTGAGAGTAAAATTTAAAAAAATTAATCTTAATTTTTCCTTATTTTCTTTCACATGTTATAACTTGTCATATCCAGTATATAAAATCACAAAAAATGACTTGAATCAATTTACATCTGAAGAAAAGCATTCTGTGATGATTAATCTACAGAGGTTTGCACACGGTAAAATGTCATTTACAGAAAAGGATTTCATGGTATTAATGTAACATAGTAACATTGATTCAGTCATTTATAGAATATTCTATATACTTAACATAACTTTATAACATAATTATTGAGTTTTTCTTGATAGAAAAACAATTTTCAATGTAACTAAAATGTATTCAAAGAAATGTATCTGGAAATGTCTATAAACATGAATGTGTCCTTGTGGTATGTTTTTTCTAGTTTATATCTACTTTATGGAGATCGATTGGAAAAATGCTAGAGCCTCTTATGCAGAGAATTTAAATTTGTTTTTATTTAGTTTTTTTTTTTTTTTAACTTTATGGATATGAGAGCTCTGCCCTCACCCACGTCATGCAGTGCTTGTGGAGGCCAGAAAGGGGTGTTGGATCTCCTGGACCTGGAGTTACTAATGGTTGTTAGTTGCCATGTTGTTGCTGGGAACTGAATCTGGGTTCTCTGCAAGAGCAGAAAGTACTCTTAACCACTGTGCCATCTTCCCAATCCCAAACCAGTGGAATTTTAAAGACTACATTGACCAGAGATATATTGATTTGTAAAGCAAATATGAAGTTAATCTTGCCTCCTGCTGAGGCAGGCTAGAGAGAGGGGCATCTTAGATGTCACACAGCTTTGACTGAGTAATGCCTCTTGCTCAGAAATCCAAAATTAATCTCCATTTCTTACAAATAATGTCAAAATTATTTAATTTGTTACTAGCGATTTTCATGATTTCCATGTTTATTTTTGGTCAGGGAAGGTGCATTCTTGCTCAATCTCATGAATGTGTTCTTGTGTATGGTCATTGCTTCCTCATGCTTTCTTCTACAGCACTGTTTCCTTGAGGGCCAGATATTGTCTATGATTTAGCGCTCTAACTACATTATGTAATTTATATGTTGTGCACACAAATCGAGTCAGTTAAAGTTATCTCTTCCATCTCAGGACTCTAATGATTTTCCACATAATTATAAAAATTTTCACTTCTCTTCTACATTTATTATATGTAGGAGTGAAAGTGCCAGGCCTAAGCACAGGCCACACTAGAGAACGCAGCTTCTGCCTTGAGAGCACAGCCCATGCTTCTGCAAAAGAGCCAACCTAGTCTGCCCCCAGACCTAGAGATTGGTGACATGAGTGGCCTGGATGAGGGGATCTATCAGGGAGTGACACACCAGCTTATGGGACACTGGGGACAGGGGGAGAGATATATAAGGCCTGCCCTTTCCAGCAATAAATGAGTCTGCAACACCTTGCTAATGCTTGCTTCCACCCAACTACTGTTGTCTGTGTGTTGACTCCATGCCTCTCACCCCCACCTCAGCCAGAACCATCATTCCCTGTAGTCCCTCGTGGCCTGGACCCACAAGGAAACCTGAAACAATTATACATTTTATTGCCTGTCTCTGAATTATCTTTGCAAGCTCTGCATCTTCTTAACACTGGGCCAGGACAGTCATTCATTACCTACTTATTGAGTGAGGAATCAACAAATGGAGAAATAATGAAGAGTGTAATTTTTCCTTAACAATTTTTTCAACTTTGGTCTATCATGCATGTTACAATTAGCAACAACTCTTGCTCCCAATAATTTCATGATTGGTTATTGAGAAAGAAATTCTTAGCTGAGATTACTGATTCAAGGAAGGAATCATTTACTTTGCTTTAGTTGATATTTCTGTGTAAATAAAGAAGTTTTGGTTGTCAAATATTATTACTATAAAAAAAACCTTAAAGTTCTTCATATATGGAAACATAAAATGGAATGTTCTGTAACAGAGTCACAGAATTTATACTGAAGGCACCATGTATTATCTCTGTGATGTGTTTGAAGCCTTACAGATCTGATCCCCTGAATGGACTTGATGTCAAAGCTCAGAAGATAAATCAGATTATGTACAACTATGGCCTGTAGATGAAGAACAAAACTGAAAGAGATGAAGTTGTTTCACTTCACATAATTATTGTTTGGATTATTAAAGAGTCATACCTGAATCTGTTCTCTTCCAAAGTACTGAAATTGCAGATATTTCTAATATTGCCATTGAAGATGCTAGATAGAGAAAACATTATATAGTAAATGAAATGCTGAAAGAAGAATCCAAATTCCAGGACTTCAGAAAATAAATTAAGCTGGAGTGGGCAGGAGAGCAAACATGCATTGTGATGGCAGACTATTAAAACACAGTCAAACTCTAATTGATACAAATGATGTTAATAAGATATAATATTTGGGGCAAAATACTAATGTACTCAAGAATAGCACTAATCCAAGCTACAATTTTTATACTTTCATAAATGGAATAGCTTATGCATGCTAAGTATATATGTTTGTATGTCAGTATATATTTAATAAATATTCAATACATGTAGATTTTCTTTTGGACAAATTTTTTATCAACTTTAAACTTTACTGATTATATTACATTATGATGAGTATATCCTAAAAATGTATATGTTAAATTGTGGTCCTTGATATAATACAGTTGGGAATTGGCAGAACCTTTATGAAGTTGGACCTTGTTTGAGTAATGCCTTAAAAGGGTCTGTGAGATTGCAATATCTTCATGTTTCTCCATTTGTTTTGTGAATGTTAAGGTGAGTGGTCTGCTCTGCCACATGCTCTCTCCATGAAGTATTTCATTTACAGAGACCCAAATTCATGAACTATGCCATTGTAGACTAGAGCCTGTAAAACCATGAGCCAGAATACCTTTTTGCTTTATAAGATAATTACTATAGGTACTTTTATGATGATGGGAAACAGAGTATTAGAAACCACATAACTAAATACCACAGATTGAACTACTTATAAACTATATTTTATGTTAATTCTAGAGGTTAGAAGGCTAAGAGCAATTTGTTGACATGGTTCCTTTCCTCTGATAACTCCCTCTTGTTCCAATGGCTGCCTACTCCCATACCATCATGCTTTCTCCTCCCAGCACTCTTTGTTCTGTAACTCTAAGGCTCCTCTGAAAGGCTGGAGCTGATCCATGGTGAGCATGGGTGATGTCGAGCACACTTGGAAAAAGAGATGGAGCCACCACCATATTGGGCACAGGGGAACTCCAAGCTAGATAAGACAGGCCATGAATGCATTTCAAATATGGAAAGAAAAGCCTGTAAGAATCTGTGGTTTTATAAGTCACCCCCTTCCAAATGGCATATAAATTATGCAAAAATCCAAATAGAATGCCTTATGCCAGTTTGTCAACCCCAGGGCCTCACAGGGCATGTGGATGAGTCTCCCAAGAAAGGTGAGGGGAAAATTTACTGAAACAATTGGTGTAGCGTTGCTCAATAGACAAACCACAGGAGTCCAGGAAAAACATGGAGATATGGGCCTTGGAAAGCATCGCTGTTCCAGCAACGTCTGATGAGCTGATTGATAGGGAGGTAGGTTCAGATTCCCAAATCCAGAAGGGCCGTGCTGCATGCCACAAAGCGTCCTGTGAGTTAACCCATCAAGGAGAAGATGACAGGAACCCAGGGGAGAGTGTGGCCAAACCCCATATGCTCAATGGGGTTAGCTGCAGTAACGTGCCTTAAACAATGGATCATAAAATATGTGACTAAAAAGATGTGGGCATGCAGACCAAGATGGACTCAAAGGAGAAATTCCCTGGGCCACAGCTTGTGGGAAAATAACACAGTTGCTTGAAAAATGGGATCTGCCACCACATGTGTCTTAAGGACTATCAAGAACCTCGAAAAAATTTTACAAGCCTTGGACACAAGAGGGGAATCCAGAGAGGATCTGTGCACTTTTGTGCATGATTAAGGATTTGTCTACTGCCAAGGCAACAACCTCCAGGGAGGCTGAAAAGGCTAAGGATTTACTGGAAAATTCAATCTCAGCCTCAGAGACTGAGAGAGAAAAAAATGGGAGATTTTAACCTGCATAAGGCTAGGGAACCAGGACTCAAAGGACCCAAGGAAAAAGACAATAATGAGAAAAGAAACAACCTAAAAATAATAGTAGCTAAAGCTGCCCCTCAGATTCAACAACCTTTGATGCAAAAAGGAAAAAGAGTTAATAGTACTGTAGCTAGGAGAAAATACTCCACACTGGAGATGTTGAAACTGGGAAAAACTTTCAAAAAGTGATCAAAGAGCCCCCCCAGTGCATGGTTCATGAGCATATGGAACATGGGAGCAAATAATGTCAGTTAAGTCCTTTAGAAGCTTCATAGCTGAGTTATACAACCACCCATCCATCTTTGAGGCATAGGCCGTTCAACCTAGGCCAATACAGGAGGATACAGCCCCTACCAGAATGGCTTTTGCAAGCTATTAAAGATACATAGTCATCACCAATGGAGGCTCCCATGATTAGCAGGGACTGGAGGACTATAAAAGAGGAACAGGTGTTACTGAGAGAACTAGGTATGAGAAAAGCAATATATAATGCCCAATTTGCTGGGCCAGATAGGGCTGTGTTTACCAGAGATATAAATGAAAGCTTAACTCAACTGGGACCTCAAGAATGGTATATAGCTTTAATGGTTTTACTAAGTCCTTTAATGGGACAGGATCTTTGTAAAGTGAGGGAGGCTTTGGTAGATCTAAGTGACCCAAACAAGGGTGTAAAACATGTCTATAGAATAATAGAGCAACCTACAAGAGATATAAAAAGACCAGAGAGAAGAAATGTTCCATTTGGGTTACCTGAAGACAAATGTGGCAAAATTTATGTCGAGCCCAAATTCCCAGTGAAAAAATTTATAGAAAACCAAATTCTGTACTAGAGAGTTTCTGGAAGGCTTTAAAACCTGAATAATGTTTCACAAAGGGCATTCAGAGGATAAAAACTGCCCCAGGGGTGGTAAAGGATCCCCAAAGATTAAATAAGGTACATTTCTCTCCTGAGAGAGTCTATTCTAGGTGTGGAGGCAGTTTTTCCCACCAGGGCCTCCTCCAGCAGCCAGGTATGGTCAATGGAAAGGCAGCAGATATGGCTACAGCCAAGAGGCAGACCCAGGGCCTGCCTGACTCAGGGAACCAACAGGTGCAGCAACAAGGTGCAGAGAGACCCTCTGCCTCCTTAACTTGCTGCAGGGTCAGGTAACTTGAGCCAACACCTGTAAATGTATGAAGGATAAGAAGATACAAAGAGACTCCATGTAAAATCCCCAAAATACAGTATGATTATAGTAAAGGACTAACCAAATTAATGCCTCTTACCCATGCTAGGGTACCTAATAGAGATCTATGGAGAAAGCAACTAATACAAATGGATAAAACCTTTCCATGCTTTATTAGACCTTGTCTATGATTGATATAATACATAATGCTAACCTTTGAGTGTTTTACAGATGTGAAACCCATTTTAAAGATATCAAATACACCTGATGAAACAAGGGCCAGCTATAGCTGTAAGATTCTTGGGAGTTTTATGATTGTGTAAAATAAAAACAGAGGCTCCCAAAACTCTACAACTGTTAATAAAAACTACAGTACCAGGGTGGGTCCTCTATGAGCTTTTGGTCAGAGAGATCCTAGAGGTCCTCAGATTAACCAAGGCTATTGCCACTAAGGTCAGTTGTACATGAGAAAGGTCAGTAAGGCCATGTTGCAGAAGACACTGCATGATATGTGAGTGTGAGAGAAGAAGAGATGGAGCCAAAAGCAAGCAAACCTCCATTCTACTGGATGGATGGCTTTCATATTGCCAGAAGGCGCTGCACAGATGGTTGGGGAAAAAGGATCCCCTATGATTCTGCTCAAAAATGGACCCAGCATGCTGTGCACTATTGACATGCCAAGCACTGACTAATACAAGTACAAATGACAAATTTCTAACTGGATAAGGCCTGCTTCTAGGGGTGGAAGACACATCTAGTGCTGTAGACCAGGCCAACCCCCTGTGTCAGGAAGACTATATGCCCCAGAGGGGAATTTGTTGCAAGTATACTGTTTAACAAATATGGTTCACCTACTGGGATATCTTCTAGGCATTTGTATTTACATCCCTGTTTGTTTAGATTTGTCTACTTCCTTCCAGTTGTCTTTATAGTAGGGAAAATACCACTGAGGTTGATCAGTGGCTGTGTCTTGAAGATGAATGATGGGGAAGACCAAGAGGTTAATATCTTGTCATGATACAAGAGTGATTTCCTTGCATCTGTCACCCCCTCCAAGGCTCAGGGACCTTGGGAGAGGTGGAGCAATGTTTGTAAGAGGTGGAGGAAGGGGTGGAGTGTAACCCAAAGGCTTCTCTGAAATGCTGGAGTTGATCCAGGGTGAGTGTGGGTGATGCAGAACACACTGGGGAAAGGGGGTGAAGCATCCACCATACTGGGCACAGGCAAGACAAGAGCAGGAGATGGATGGTGCATGCATTTCAAATATGGAAAAGGAAAAGCCTATAAGAATCTGTGATTTTGTAAGTCATCCCCTCCCAAATGCCATATAAACTATGCAAAATCCAAATAGGATGGCTTATGTTGGTTTGTCAGCCCTGGAGCCTCACAGGGTGTGGGTGCAGTCTCCCAAGAACTGGGAGGTGAAAATTTACTGAAACAGTTCTAATACCTCTAAGAACAACTTTCAAATAAGATTGAGTAGATTCAATGTGTAGATGTCTAGATTTTGTGATTCCTCTGGGGATGTTTCATCTCTGCCTCATCTTTCCCAAGACTTCCTGGCAGCTGGGTTTGTTAACAGTAAGATCTGCATTCCCCAAGGTAAAATTAATACTGATGTTGAAAGGAAGTTGTAAAGTTTCACAGCTCACCTACTTGTTTCTATCATCAGTGTTGGGTAAATTCATCCCACAAGGAAAAGAGGGGGTGGGTCTGGAGACCCAGAGAGAAGTGGAGCACACAGGGAAAAAGGAGGAGGAGTTGGTGCCGTCTTGGAAGCAGGGAACAGGAGTGGGCAAGCCAGCCTGCCATGGACCCCATGGGGTGCCAGGGACCTCGTGAGGACACTGTGGACCCTGCATGGAACTCTGTGGGTCAAGTCAGCATGCGCAGATGCGAGATGAAGCAGACCATGGACAAAAGTGACCCAGAACTGCGGGACATGGTATGGGGCAGTGGGTGTCCATGTCTTTGTAGGTCACTCCCCCCAAAGATATAAACTATACATTATTCAGATAAAAATGTGTTATGTTGGTTTGTCCACCCCAGTCAGGAGCACTAGATGCTGAGAGAGTGAGGGCGGGGCTAACAGAGAGCAGGAAGGAGAAAATTTAGTGGCACAATCAACTTCATCTTTTTCATGAAGGATATGACTGAAATAAATCTGAATTTCATCTGTTAATCTCCTTAAAATACATATTTTTATATAATACTTTTTCTTCCAAAGCTTTTTAAACATGTGCTTTGATACTGACCAGCAGATGTTGGTTAATATATTTATAATTAAAAAGAAAATAAATTTTTTTATTGAGGTTTATTAATTTTATATGTATGAGATCTAATCTAGTTTCTTTGATAAAATTCACTTAGAAGAAGCTCACGTCTCATTCTATTTTACCTCAAGATGAGTTGGTTACTGATCTCTGATTCAGCACATATCTCACATATCCCCTTAGAACTTCCTCATTCAAAAATATTATTTTCAAATTGAAAATTCATTCATTTGACAGCTCTCAACTTTATGTTGATAGTAACCAATTATGCACACCTAAAATCAAAACAAGGAGTAAAAAGCCAGGAAAGCCAGAGAAGAGGAGGACTGGCTCCATAAGAGACTTTGGGTGGGGCTAAACAATGAATGATTAGAGTTTAAATAAAAGAAGTAAAGTCATAAATTTTTCCGAAATTATTTGGTCATTATCATAATCTGAAATCAATATAGGTCAAGCATTAAAATTTGACCACTGTCCCTATTCCTGGCAATCCACATAACTGGCAAAACAGCACAACCTCTTTGCACATACTTGTATATTTCTGTTTGGTTTTGTAGATTAGCTTGTGCTTTGAAGTAATACAACAGAAATATTGAAAAAGAAGTAACGTATGTTAAATCTAAAACCTGTTCATGCATGAAGACTTTGGAGTCTCACTTTTTTTTTCCTTTTATACAACACAAGTTAAATTTTAGTGTCATGACCTGAACTGTTTTTCCTCTCAAATTCATAAATTGATGGTTTATCCCCAAATGTGGCTGTCTTTTGAGATAGGGACTTTAAAGTGATAATTAAGATTAAATAAGAACACAAAAATAATGCCCTAATCCAATATGATGCTGCTTTAAGGAAGAGGAGAAGGTAAAAGTCACAGAGGGAGAGGAGTAGGACTAGGATAGTAGGGGGAGGAGGTAGAGGAAGGGGAGGAAGGAGAAAAATCTGAACAAAGATAAAAGTTGAGGAAACAGGTGTTCACCATCTGCAATCAAAGGAGAGACCACAAGTTACACCTTAATCTTGGATTTCTATACTGGCGCGCACATACACACTACACAGAATTACAAATAACACTTCATACATTACAATTTGCCTTAAAATCTCAAATCATCATAGATGATACTGTTTAAAGTAAAACAGTGAGATTACTGCTTCTTTCTCAGACAAAAACTGATCTAATATTTCACATAGTAAGAAAGATTCATAGTTTACAGTAAAGTAAAATATGGTGTGTATTATCATAATATAACAATTATTTTTATTGATAGAGCTTATATAACTAATTTTCTTTATCTATGTCAAAATATTTTTAAAATCATTATGTAAATGCTATAAAAGGAAGAAAGTTAAAATGTACACATGCATTAATATAACCATTAAAGGGGACTAGTTTACTGAGAAATATCACTTTGCCAAATAGAGGTCTCCAGAACACTAATTTGCTGTTTTTTGAAGCAAGAATCAACCTTTGATTTGCACAGTTTTGTTTATAGGGTGGTTAATTCTAGGATACAAAATTTAAAATCATAAAAAGCAGGATAAAACAAACATCTAAATTCTAGGCGAGGTACCAATGACTTTACGACTTGCTTTGTGAAATGATGGTACCTTGAAGTACCATCATTAATGACTGCAAGATCATAAAAATGAAAAAAGACTCCTGTCACATGAATAAGCTGGAAGAATCAGAATTGTATAGAACATTGCTTGTTTAGGCCACATTTCATCCATGAGCTTGGGTCAAAATCAATTTAAAATGCTGAGCACACCATTCTTTACACTTGCAAAGATTTTAAAGTAAACACTATCCCATATTTATGGATGTTTTGCTGAAAAATGAATGGGAAAAATAAAAATGCATTCTTACATGTCTTCCTTGTATGACTCTGAGTCCTTTTAGTCCAATCAGCTGTAGAGTTAAGAAGTTTCAGGGAAGACACATAATCAGTTACATAATCTCCAAAGGGAACACAGATCTTGTTCAAATAAATCTTTCCTTATTATTGTGTCAGCAATTTCTACTTTTGCCAGTTAAATTGTTTAGCCAGCTAAGACTTCCTGGATTTGTTGTTGGTTTTGACCTTGTCCACAGGCGTTCAAGAAAAAGTGGATTTCTTTATAAAACCAGTTTCCTCTTTTTGGTACCACTGTTAAAAAATTGGAAAAATTATCTTTTAAAAATGTGAAAAAGAACAAAATGTGATCCTTATTAGATGTTTATTAAGATTTCTTATCTTATAAATTCATTCATCTCAAGGCTAACCTCCAAAATAGGTGCAATGCATTCGTTACAGCTAATTTCATTACAGGGATTCTTACATTCCTTTGTATACCTCTGCTGGATGCTACATAACACTCCCTTGATTGTCGAAGATCTTTACACTCTTTGTTATGTACTTATTCTATTTCTCTCTGCCTTATTCACCAGTGTCCTCCATTGCACTGTAGCAAACAAACCAAAGAAAAATAATTTGGATAAATTAGTCCCACTAAATATATAAATTGCAATCACTTTTGCTACAGGTATAAATTGACAATATAGAGAATATAATTAGCTAACATATTTTTTGCATTTAAATATTGTGTATTTTTAGTCTAGTAACTAAATTTACAATATCCCAATCCAAGAAAATATTAATACATATGTCCTTTTATGCATGAAAGTGTGCATCACAATATTATTATCACAAAAGTAAAACAAACAGAAAAGGAAAACAATTGATGTGCCCCTAGTTTTCAGAAATTGTTATGCTATGATTTCAGAGATGTGAGTCTAGGTCACTTGACTTTTTGTTTCTGGGCCTTTGGGAGGACAGCTTCATTGCAGGAGGATGTTATGGTGGAAAAAGATGCTCATTTTATGGCTTCTGGGAATAAAAGAGATGATAAGGGGCTGCTGGGGTATGAAGATACCCTTCAAAGGCACAACTCTAAATTTTCCATCACCAACCTACCGAGATCCCATTGTTAGAAATCCATTCCTGTAATCAGAGTCCTTCTGATCCAATAAGCTCATAAAACCTCACTTGCGAATTATTCTGGAGTCCAAGGTCTCATCATATGGAATTTTGGTGGGTTTTTAAAATCTAAATCCTAATAGACGTGATTAAGAACTAGAAAGATATCTACTGTCTACCTTGCTTATAATGTAGTGCACAGATGACACCAGTGCTGGTGAGGATCTGAAGAACAGGAACTCCCATTCATTCCTTTGAGGAAGCAAAATGGTACAGCCACTAAAGAAAATATATTGACATTTTTTTAAAGAAAATTAAACATCTTCTCACCAGTTAATCCAGCTATTGTACTCCTTGTTCTTTACACAGGGAAGCTGAAGCCTATGTCCACAGAGGATCTGCACAGGGCTTTTGTAGTAGATTCACATTCCAAAGTTGGAAACTGAGATGGTCTTCTTTCATTAACGGGTGAATAGTGTTAAATCTAGATAAAAATATTATTTAGCATTAAATATGAACTACTAAGTCTAAAGACAGAAGTGAACGTTAAGTTCATGTTACTTAGTGAAAGAAGCCAATCTAGAAGGCTACAAAGTGCATGATTGCAACTCTCTTACATTCTGTGAAAACCAAAGAGGGAGATGGTTAAAAGATCAGTGGTTGCCAGGTGTTAACTGCTAGGAAGGGACAAACAGGCAGAACACTTTAATGTGGTGGACATCTTTTGTGTGATGTTACAATATAGGTACGTGTCAAAATGCATTTGTCTAAACTCATGGACTACATAACAAGAAGAGTAAAGCTCAATGTAAACTACAGATTTTGTATGTGATGTGTCAATGTAGTTTTGTGCCAATGTAGGTTTGACACACCCTTCTAATAGAGATGTTAATAATATTAGAGGTTATCATGTGTGAAGTAGATGGTACATGAGAAATCTCTGTACCTTGCTCTCAATTTTGGCATAAGCCTACAATGACTCTGGAAAAAGTAAATCTTAAAAATGTTTACTTTCATATTATAATTCTAGAACTGTCAAATGTAGAGTAAATGTCTGAGATACTTAACCTTAAGTGATATATCTTCAAGGCAACCTCTACACTTAGGATGAATGCGTATCTTAACTCTTGCCAGCAAAGTTTCCTTATGGTAGCAGATAGTGATTAACACAGAAACCCACAATTAGCCAATGTGCTGCAGCAGAGTACTTATCCATGACTACGACAACTATTTCAAACCACTGCTTCCCAAAGCTTAGGGATCATTACGGAAGAGAGGGCAGGAAGACTGAAAGAACCAGAGGGAGTGAATGATCACAATGAAACAGAGGTTTCCAGACAGCTTGTCCTTGATTCATATGAACTCACATCAATGATAAAAGCTTGCAAAAGTTCTATGTAAACTCAAATAAGACAAAATCCCAGCATAGTCGTGCTGAAGTGGGTTAGAAATCCCAATCCAATCTATGAAACTGGGCAATTGATGGGTACTGAGATGGGGAAAGACAGTGTCTTATAGGCTTGGAACTTTTGGTTGGCCCAGTGGGTGGATCTACGGATCTATGCTGAACTACACTGGGGGACACAAATCATACTATAGAGAATTTTTTTTATAAGTTCACTCAATTGGGCAGGGTTTAGTTAGGGTGGTACAGAGATGGGAGATGATCTAAATGGCATCAAACTGTATTATATAAAAATCACAAAAATTCAATAAAAGTTCAATAAAATGTTAAAAATTCCCTCCAAAACTTGACTTTCAGTAATTTGGTCCAATGAATCCTAAGAAGTACTTCCCCCACTGCAAACACATAGATCCTCAACAAATCCTTCCTTTCCACCTATCTGTGAACTTACTAGAACTAAGAATTTTGTAGGTATCACATTGCCATTTCATTATGCCATACACAAAATATGTGTCTGGGACCTTTAGGGACATGGAAATATTAGCTTTATAGTAGGCATAGGAAATAAGGAATCAAATAATGTTTGATAGTCTAATATTGAGTTCATAATTTTGACAAAAGTCTAATATGAGTTCCGGTTGGTACTATCCTTGATTCTTAGCCCAGGAAAATAAAAACCCTGAAATATTCCCAACAAAGGTCTTTAGGATTCCCAACATTATGATAAAGAAAATGTGAGATAGCAAAAATATTCCAGCACAAAAAATATCAAACCATTTATGGTAGAAACAACAATAGTTTAATAATTATATATGTTTTCCACTAAGTCATATTTCTAAGTTAACAGAGTGTATCCATATACATGTCTGTGTATGCATAATGAAAAATGTCTCTAAATTGTGTAAATTCAATTATTTTTCTTTTTCTAAATAAATAATTTATTGAGAATTTCATACATGCATATAAGGTGTGATGCCCACTTCATCCCCTCCAACTCCTTCCATGTTTCCCCATCACTTTTTTTTTGATAAGTTCATGTACTCT
>NW_008337294.1:512250-524309 GCF_000622305.1 Nannospalax galili | reverse complement strand
AATACAAAGCTCCCAAATACTTTCAACATTTTTGGCCTTTGGAACAGAGTATGTTGCTAAGAGGCCCAAGGGCATTTTGACTTTTAGCCAAGAAACTGGCTACTTTTCTTTGGGGTCTTTTTACCCTAATAGCCTAGGCAATAGCTACCTCCTATTCTTATCACACCATCCTCTGAAGTGGTTACACAAATTACCAATAGAGAATCAGGGTGCAGACGACTCTGGCTTCTTCCATGCTGAGGAAGGACGCAGGGTGAGGCAACAGGAGTACCCCTTAGTGGGTCTATCTAAAACTCCAAATTCCATAACTCTTGTCTCTAAGGGGAAAAGAAAGTCCTTGAATTGTGAAAAGGAGATGTGAAGGAGAAGTAAAGGCAAGAGTAATTAGCATTATAAGTTCTAGACATGGAACTAGAAAAAAGTAAGAACAGGGCAATTTTCAAATGTTCATATTAGAGTCCATTGGAATTTCTTGATCCTAGCAAGGGCTTCCAAAAACATTCCTCTAGCAGGTTCTCCTCATTTTTCTTTTGTCTTCCAAAGTTCACTCTAGAGTGATGGATTCAGGATTTGCTTTCAAGTATTTTGATAGCTGTTGGAATGGTTAGAATTAGTGTTAGTTCCCTCTCAAAGGCTTCTAAGTGGGGGAGAAAATAAATTTATCCATCATCTTAGAACAATAGCTAGTTTTCTCCCTTAGCTACAGGTGGGCACTACAGTATTGGAGACCAAGATTTGAAGTCTTACATCTGAGCAGCACTTTCTGGTTAGGAACAAAATCATCAATGAGAAATAGTTGTCTAAATAACTTTATATAGACTTAAGACTAATGTCTGGGAAGTGTAATCTCTTGAACTCTTAAAGAAATATACTGATGACTTTACTCTTTGGTTATACTTTCCTTTTGGGTGTTTAAGACCATACATAAATCAATTTATTTTTACACTTATGGTCATTTGTGGTTTTGTTCCTCAGGGGTCACATGGGCATGGGACGGGTGCCTGCCTCCTTTCTTTTACAAATTCCATCTTTGTGAAGATAAGTCAAAGTTCCTGGTCAACCATGCCTGTCTTCACTTGGAAGCATGAATGAGATGTTTCCTCTGAGGTGATCCTCCTCTTTGTAGACTGGACACTGGTTCCAATCCTCATGGGGTCTCCATGGCCTCCCTGAACAAGAAGACAGGTGACTCACCACAGTTACAGGACATTTTAAAAGATGTTCCCTAGTCCCCTGGGACTTAGTCGACCTTGGAAGGCAAGGGGCAAAAACTGTCCTGTAAGTCCCTCTGATCACAGTAGTATAGGCCTCAAACTATGGTTGTGAAACATCCAACAAGTTTAGTTCCTCCAGTCTGGTACTTTTAATTGTCATGTGCTATGTAGATAAGGCTTAGATAAAAAGTTAAATAGTCTCAGGTAAACCTTGACTAGATATATATTTTGTTTCTTAAATTAACTAAACTATGACCATAGAAATTTTAAGATTATGTGCATATTATTTTTGTCTCATCCTTTATATATCATAACAAACTTAGACCTTTATCGGTTAGGTTTAGAAAATATCTCAAGCATTATTCAATTATTTAAAACTAAATAATTTTTTAAAAGGCTCTAATAGGCAACATGAGGTGATGAAGTATAGGTATGTGGGTATGGACCTGAGAGAAGATGGTGGAAGGGGTCTGAATATGATCAAAATTCATTAATGATATTCTCAAAGAATCAGTAAAAATATTATTTAAAATAGCATCCAAATGTTAGGTTCAAAGAAAGAAAGTGGATGTGAAGAAGTTAAACAGAATGAGAGCTGAAAAGAGAAATGTAAAATATATTGAAAAGATACAGTGTACAGCTTACAGTCATGACCTCAAGAGAACATTATATTACATTTCAGTTGCTACATCAAAAATTATTCCCAAATTGAGTAGTTTAAACACAAATATTACCTGGAATTTCTGAGTCAGAGTCTCTTACAAGTTTAAATGGTTTGTGAGATTGTGATAGACAGACTACACTGAAATTTCTACTAAATTCATTTGCAAATCTTTTGGTAGGAGTGACTGTACCTTGTTACTTTGGTGACTATGTGAGTCAGTTTACCATCACTATTACCTTTGTCAGGAGTGTGAGGTGGAGGAGGTCTAGAGGACCATTGAATCCACAAGGATCCCTTAAGGATCCCTTCCTGAACATACTCCAATATACATGGCTTGTAAGATGAAAGCATCAGACAAGTAGTCTTGACAGCCCAGGCTGTGTCTAGTAGTTGCAACAGTTTTGGAAAATATTACCATTTAGTGAATGTCTACTCTATTAAGTGTGAGCATCACCATGTTAGAAAAGTTTATAAATCCATATTTTTATCTTCTACATGTATAATACAGACTGTTAAACATTTATGAACTGACAATTTTTTAAGGACAGCATAAATAGGCCTCTTCATGTTATGTTTTCTTTTAAAAAATATTTTTATTGTCCTTTTGGTTGTGAGCCTGAGCTTTTAATGGCTGTGCTAGCTCTCCATCACTAACTTGACACAATAGGCCTTAACACAAATGACAGAATGTATGACTTCCCGAGTGTGTGTGTGGGGGGGCTATGGAAGGGTGCCAGTGGGGACAGGGGTATAAAGATGATTAAGATTGATCAAGATGTTCTGCATGAAATACACAAAAATCCAATAAAAACAAATTTAAAAATATATTTTCATTGATCCAGGAATTTTATACATGTATTTTGACCATATTAAGACTCTCCCCCACCCCCCAGCTCTACCCTCACCTTACTGACCCTGACCTCTAACTACATATCCTCTATTTTTATGTTTTTCTGTTGTTTTGTTTTGTTTTAAGTCCTATTGGTCTAAGCTGTGTTTTCCAAGTGCACTTGGTATGGGTCTATGCCTCGGAGTGTGGCAAACCCTCTAGGTACCTAAACAATAAGGAAAATGTTCTCTTTATTCTTGTTTGTGTTTGACTATTGTTTGAAATTCCTCCAAGTTTACTGATTACTTCTGCAACTGTGTCTACTCTTGTGGTGGTCTGACAAGAAATGGCCCCACAGGTTCAAATATTTGAATTCTTTGTCCTCGGTTAGTGGTGTTGTTTACGGTTTCATGGACTCTTTCTTCTTATTTTGTCTTTTTGTAGCCACAGTTGGCCTGGAACTCCTTATGGGGTCCAGGCTGGCCTCAGTCTCATAGACATCCACCTGCCTCTGCCTCCTGAGTTCTGGGGTTAAAGGCATATGCCACCAAGCATCATCATGCACAGCATGAGGAGTTTTATATCTGTAGAGCCATAAGCCAAAATAAACTTTTCTTTTTATAAGTTGCCTTGGCCATGGTGTTTTATCACAAGAGAAAAGTAACAAATACAAATCTCTCAAATAGATACACTGCATTTCTGTCATTGAGGTTTTTTTTCATAATTTACTTTTATGTATATTTTTATTGAGTTTTTTTTTTCATTTATATAGTAAATCTTAATCAAATTTAGACCAGATGAGATTCCACCTTAGTCTGGGGACATTAATTAGGACATGAAGTGCTTTGTGCCTGACCATACCTGGTGATCTTGCAAAAACAAAGAATCATCATTATGTCAATCACAGCACTACTTTCAACTGTTAAAGTATAAAGCCTCTCATAGACTATGTAAACCAGCTAAGCTGCAAGAAGAAGAATTTCTTAAACTTATCAGAATAAGGTTTAATCATGAAAAATGAGTTTACATGACATAAAAAGTCTAATATTATTTAGTTCAAACTTGCTATGTAATAGTATACACATTATACAATATATTTGTTTGTATTAATGCATGTGTATTTTGTATGTATAAATGAGGTAAAATTTTAACACATTTGTGCAATAATCAATTATAAAATTCCCTAAGAGTGACAAAAGTGGCATAGTTTCAGGGGCTGGAGAGATGGCTCAGCAGTTAAGAGCACTGACCTCTCTTGCAAAGGACCTGGGTTATATTCCTAACCCCCACATGGATGGCTTACAACCATCTGTAACTCAGCTTCCTTCTTCTGACTTATTACATATTGCATGACATGGATGTACTTTCACATATGCAGGGAATGCATTCATACACATAAAATTAAAATAAATAGATATTTTAAAAAGTGGAATGGTTTCAGAGTTATGTAGAAGGCTACAAATCAGCATATGACAAGCTTTAAGTGTATGAAGCAAACATGGAATCTTTAGATTAATAGAAGAGAGATAAATATATAGAGGTACTACATATTTCCTAAGCTTTTCTGTGAACTTTAGCTTCATTTGTATATAGTATAATTTTCATAATACACTATAATTTTTATAATATAAATCATTTTGAAAACACAACATAGAGTACAATTTATATCCCTTTATGTTCTTCAATGTGATAACTACTATGCTTGTCCCATTCAAATTCATTCTCTGCCACAGTTGGCAAGCACTTGAGGAAAGCATCTTCTTGTCTCCTTCATTGACTATCTTCAGGTTGATCTGGCCAATGAAAGTGACTTTAGAGAGGAGTACAGTAAGACCATAATGTTGCTTCTGAACTTCATGGGTCTTTTGTAGTAGCAGTACACCAAAAAAGTCATGTCTCCAAAGTTCTGGTTCTCAGAAGTTTCTGATAATTCTCCTCTCCTCCCTCTAGTCCAGGGATGGAAATGGTTATGCATGCTACCATGAGAGGCTTATCTATCCTTAATGATTTTGCTTACTCTTGCCTACTCCTTCCAAAGTCTACTCTTTGAAAGATTTGTGTTTCCTGTGAGTATCCTAGAGAATATGCTAATGAAATGTGAAAACAAAACAAAAAAAATGCCATGCAATATGTGGTAAAGGCTATTAAAATTCATAACAATTCAGACAATGTGAATAAAATCAATGAGTATACAATCTTCAGTTACTTTATCTGTCAGTCAATTTTTATACATCCAACTCCAAAGCATATAGCATGTTTAGATCTTTTCAAACCTTGGTGTGTTGGGAAAGACAACAGAAATGCTATTATAATTGAGAGTTGTGTCTTCTATTTAGGAAAACTAATTTATAGTTATATCCAATTATAACTTCTGTGTCACAAGCTTCCTGTTTCCTCCAAGGGGCAGGGCCTGCTGTGGAGAATTGTCTGTGGAGAGTTAGCCACAGAAGGAGAGGCTTGTGGCACCATCTTGAACCAGAGCTTCGAAGGTGAAGGGGGCACAGCAGCTTGGCAGAATGGCCTGGCACTTACAGACCTGGGGCAAGACTGCTGGCCCCTGAGGCATGGGTGAAAGCTAGCAATGACTATGGGCAGGCCACAGGAGCTATCTGGAATGGTGGGCTTTGAGCTGCGGCACAGAGCTGGGTGGCACAGAGCTGGGTGGGCTCAGAGCTGGGAGGTGCAGAGTTAGGCACTGGGTGCTCGTCTTTGTAAGTCACCCCCCCACGGTAATAATAAATTTTCATAAAAATATGTTATATTGTTTGCCTGATAGCACAAGAGACCCAGAGAGAACTTGGGTCTCAAAATTGGTGCAGCCAGCAGGGTGGTGTTACAAATGACAAACCTCTGGTTTGGAAAAAGCTAGAGAGCTGATGGCAGCACTGGTGTGGTTTTTTATGATGGTTTATAAAATCTGTAACTAAAAAGAGGCTAGCCATGCAGAAGTGTGGGCCACAACTATGTTGTAAATGTGGGGGTATGTTGCAGGTATGTGAAGATTTGTTAAAGGTTGTCCAGAGGCTAAAAAATATTTTACAGGCTCTGGACACAAATAAAGTGCCCAGAGAGGGGGCATGGCCACTTTGCATAATAAAAGGTGTGCCTCAAACAGGGAAGCTGAAAAGGTTAGGGAGGTCTTGGCAGATACAGTTGCAAAGTTTGAGAGATTAAAAAAAAAATGCGACACTTTAATTTGTATAAGCTCCAAGGACTCAGAGGAAAAGACAGATAATATAAAAAAGAAAATGACCTAAAAATAAAAGTAGCTAAAACTGGCCCTCAGATTCAACCATTGATGCAAAAGGAAAAAACAAAAGCTAATAGTGCTGTAGCTAGGAAATATTCTATGCTAGAACTGTTAACACTAGGAAAAACTTAAAAGCAAGCAATCAGGGAGCCCCTAGCCACATGGTGTGTGAGACATTGGAGAAAACAAAGTCAGTCTAAGTCCTTCAGAAGCTTCACAGCTGAGCTATATAACCACCCATCCTTCCTTGCGATATAGGCTGTTCAACCTAGGCCAATGCAGGGAGGAGCAGTCCTTAATGGGGTGGCTGGTTTAAGGCATTAAAGATACATAGTTGTCACCAAGGGAAACTAACATGATTAGCAGGGGCTGGAGGACTATAAAGGAGGGGCAGGCATTATTGAGAGAACTAGGTATGAGAAAAGCCATATATGATGTCCAGTTCACTGGGCCAGATAAGACTGTGTTCACCAGAGACATGAAAGAAAGCTTAATTCAACTGGGATCTCGAGAATGGTACGGGGCTTTAATGGTTTTAATAAGCCTTTTAATGGAACAGGATCTTTGTAAAATGGCAAATCTAAATGATTCTGACCAGTGTGTAAAATGTGTCTGTAAAATAACAGAACACCCTATAAGAAATATTAAAAACACCAGACTAAAGAAATGGTCCACTTGGGTTACTCTAAGACAAATGTGGCAAGACTTATGTTGAGCCCAAATTCCCAGAGAAAAAAAATGATAGAAAACCTAATTTGGTGCTAAAGCATTTCTGGAAGGCTTTAAAACCTGAAGATAACTTTACAAAAGACATTCAAAGGATAAAAACTGTCTCAGGGATGGTTAAGAATCCCCAAGGATTAAATAAGGTGCATTTCTCTTCTGATAAAGGTCATACTAGGGTTGGAAGCAGTTTTCCCACCAAATTCTCCAGCAACCAGGTGTGGTCAATGGAGAAATGACAGGTGGCTACAGCCAGGAGGCAGACCCAGGGCTTGCCTGACTCAGGGAACCAACAGGTTCAGCGGGGACAGGAGAAACCCCCTGCCTCCTTAGCCCAGTACAGAGTCAGGCAACTGGAGCCCACACCTGTAAGTATATCAAGAATAAAAGAATATGAAGAATATTTTGCCCATGTAAAATCCCTCAAGGGTGGAATGACTCCAAAGGGATAACTAAAGATGATAAAGAGCTAACCAAATTAATGCTGCTTACCCATGCTAGGGTACCTAACAAGGATATATGGAGGAAATGGTTAATACGAATGGACAAAACCTTTCAATGCTGTGTGAGACTTTGTCTATGATTGATTTAATTTTTAATGTTAACCATCCTTTGAGTGTTTTACAGATGTGAAACACATTTGAAAGATACATGAAGAAGCAAACATCAGCTATAGCTGTAAGATTCTTGGGAGTTCTATGGTTGGGTAAGATGAAGACAGAGACTCCCAAAGTATACAACTGTTAAGAAACTCTACACTACCAGGGGTGGGTTGCCCCACTATGAGCTGTTGGTCAAAGAGAGATCCTAGGGGTCCTCAAATTCACCAAGGCTATTGCCACTAATGTCAGCTGTACACTAGAAAGGTCGGTAAGGCCATGTAGATGAAGACACTGCATGTTGTGAGCATGGGAAAAGAAGAGGAGATGGAGCTGAGTCTAAGCCAAAAAACTCCATACCTTGATGGATGACATTCATATTGCCAGAAGGTATTATGCAGATGGTTGGGGAAGAAAGGATCCCCTATGATTCTACTCAACAATGGACCCCACGTGCTGTACATTATGGACATGCCAAGCAATGCCTGCACGTGCAATAATGGCTCAACCAACGCATGCACAGCTAACAAATTTCTAATTGGATAAGGCCTGCTCCTAGGGGTGGAACACACAACTGGTGCTGTAGACCAAGCTAATGCCTTGTGTTGAGGAAGGCTACAGGCCCTAGTGGGGACAAGCATACAGTTTAATGAATATAGCACTCCTACTGGGATATCTTCCAGGTATTTGTATTTACATTCATGTTTGTTTAGATGTGTCTATGTCCTTCTATTTGTCTTTATAGTAAAAGAAATATCACTGAGATAGATCAATGGCCATGGCTTAAAGACACATAATGCAAAGGCCCAAGAAGTCACTATGTTGCCATGACACAAGAGAGATTGCCCTACATCTGTCACCCCTGCCAAGACCTTAGAGGAAGGTTGGCAGAAAGATTGTAAGAGTGGAGGAAAGGGATGGAGTGTGTCCCAGTCTGCCTATTTCCTCCAAGGGGCAGGGCCTGCTGTGGAGAATTGAGTGTGGAGAGTTAGCTGCAGAATGAGGGGTTTGTGGCGCCATCTTGAATCAGAGCCATGAAGGTGAAGTGGGCACAGCAGCTGGGCATGCTCAAGAATAGAATGGCCTGGCACTTAAGGACATCGGCCAAGACTGCTGACCCCTGAGGCATGGGTGAAAGCTAGCAGAGACTATGAATGGGCAGTGAGAGCGATCTGGAATGGTGGGCTCTGAGCTGTGATGCAGAGCTGGGTGTGCATGGAGCTGGGAGGTGCAGAGCTAGGCACTGGGTGCTCATTTCTTTGTAAGTCACTCCCCTTCCACCCCCCACAGTAATAATAAATTTACAAAAAGATATGTTATACGGTTTGCCTGATAGCGCTAGAGACCCGGAGAGAACTCGGGTGACAACTTCTAAGAGTTTTGCTAACTTGAAAGGAGAAATGAAATCATTGTCATAATTATCATTCTAGTCATCACATTCTAAGATAGTAATAGAGACTTGAAATTTTGAAATTATCAGCCATGTTCTGATTCATTTTGAAAAGATTATTCACTATGGTTAATGTATCTTATTAGAAGACTATACTGTCATCCTCTGCTGGTGTTGTGCCCAGTTCGTGAGATTCCAAAGATCACCAAGGAGCCGACTGATGCAAACACACGTTTTTTTTTTTAATTGTTGCAAGCTTAAGCTTGGGCCCACTCTGTCACCTACCCAGCGGATCTTAGATGTGAGACCCCTTGCTTTGGGAGACAGAGGTTTTTATAGGTTTGTTTCAGCAAGTTCATCAAGTAGGGGGTTTCCAGCCTGGAAAGCATCTGATTGGTCAACCTAACTAAAGGAATGTTGCCCCTTAAACTGATTGGTTGCAGCCCAGTGCCAAACCATAAACTGCTGCCTTCAGGAAATCTGAAGAGACATCTGGACTTTTAGTACTTTCCTGTCCCTGGTTAGTTGACCGTTGGCAGGGGAGTTGTTCTCTATCTGTTCCAAGTATACTTTTTTTGTGGTTTTTCCTGGAACAGGGTTCAGGGCTGGGTCAGTCCTGTACAAAATGGAGGTTTTATCCAAGATGGAGTCACTCAGGTCTCTCACTGGTGAGATTGAAAGCTTGTGCAACCCCTATGGAAAGGAAAGTAAGTGTATAAAATATTTCCCTATTACTCTTTAAAACATCCTTAGCGTATCTCTTCCCCCCATGAATTTCTCTCCCTTCTCCATCTCCAGCTATAGTTCCCCCATGTTTTGCTCCCATTTCATTTCTCATACACCATTGTCCTGCAATTGCCCCATCTAGCACTCCTTTACCATCATCCCCAACCCCAGCCCCTTTCTATTTCCCAGGTTTCTGCTAAAAGGAGAACTACACATAAAGGAACACAACACATTTTTCTTTTAGTCTGGTTTATCTCATTCAGTATAGTTTCCAGATCCCTTCCTTAACTAGCAAATTTCATGATTAGATTTTTAAGAAGCTGAATAGAATTCCACTATGTATATGTACCAGGTTTTCATTTACTAGTTAAAGGACATCTAGGTTGTTTCTATTTCATGGCTATTGTGAATGCATTGGTGATGATCTTGAATAAGTAGGTATCTATAGTAGGATACCAAATTGTTTGGGTGTATGTCAAGGAGTTGTGTAGCTTGATCAAATGCTGGATATATACAGGGAGTCCCACTTTACCTCATGGTGAAACCTTGTGAAACCTTGTTTCTGTGACAGTGATACCTCAGCACAGAGATCAAACTCTGGGACCTATGTCTATTTGCAGCAAGCCAACTTTATTTTCCAAATCTGTAGTAGTTTACATATAGAAAGATACTAGTTGGTAAGTGCAGGACTCAGGGTACATGTACAGTTCAACCAGACAAAAAACAAAGGGTGCTAATGTAACATGTTCCACAGGTTGTTCAATCCTTTAGTGTGGGCAGAGGGTAATTTGTTCAAGGTAAGGGAATGTGTCAGAGCTATAAAACAAGATGCCTTAATTTCAATTACATACACCTGGTATTATTGATTAGGTTGTTTTTCTCCTCCTAGATCAAGGAAGTCAAGATGTTTTTTTTTTTCCTAGAACAAAGGGCACTGCAACCTTTAACCGGGCCAGCTTCCTTCTGCTAGTCATTGTGGTGCTCCACATGATAGAGCTGTGAAACACTGTTTTCAGTGCTTTACACTTTAGCAGAGGCTGAAGAATGATCTTAAAAGTTGAGCCCCATCTTGTCCTAAGCCCTGCCATCTTGGTCTCCTACAGATATAGTTTTAGCTGTTTGAGAGTTGTCCTCACTGATTTCCATAGTGGCTCAAAAATTTGCAAACTCACTAAAAATGAATGAGAATTCCTCTTTTCCCACACATTTATTCATTTTTGTTGCCATCTGTGTTCATGATCTAAGCCATTTTGCCTGGGGCAAGGTGAATTTTCAGAGTAGTTTTAATTTTCATTTTCCTGGTAGTTAAGGATAATGAATACTCTATTTTTATTTTTATTTTTTTGGTCTTTTTGAGACAGGGTCTTCCTGTGGCTCCAGCTGGCCTGGAACTCACTATGTAGACCAGGGTGGCCTCAAACTCACAGAGATCCACATGCCTCTGCCTCCCAAGTGCTGGGATTAAAGGTGTGCGCCACCACACCTGGCTTGAATACTTTTAGATATTTCATAGCTATTTTTAAGGACTTTCTATTCAGATATATATTCCATTTTTTATTGGGTCATTTGCTTTTGGATTCTTTGTTTTTTTGATAATGATCACCGCAAGAGCTATAGACTAAAAAAAATCCCAGTGCCAGAAATGGGAAACCTCCCTTTGAGTTGTTGGTTAGGATAGTCCAAGAGATGTCCAAAATAATATAGACTATTGTCGTTGCTCTTGACTGTCTCTTAGAACTTGAAGGTAAGATGCAATTGCTTTATCACCACACCCTTTAGACACAAGACTTGGAAGAATTGATCTGGAACTGACCAGGAAACATTCTTCCTTAGAACTAGCTCTCATAGTATAAAAAGGTGCTATGCAAACAGTCCAGAGAGAAAAGCAATCAATAGTTCTATGTAACTGTAAAGCCCACAAGCCACAACAATGTCTAGAGTGTCAAGATCTCCGAAATGATGTAATACTTTTATTTTTTGACTAACCAAACAGCTAACTGAACTTAAGTGCCACTCAGGAGAAGGAAATTCATGCCTGGTTCTTTAAATCTACCCATGGCTAGGGATTTCATAATCCCTAGAGGAGAATGTTCTATTGCCATTCCCCTAAACCAGCGTAATTCCCAACTGTCTTCTAAATACTTATCTATCTTTATACCCACACATAGATGTGGCTCTCATCTTTCATGAAATAAAGTTACTTTTTGATCAAATGGAGGCTATTACAGAGATCCACAACTGGTCAAAACACAGAAAATAAATGACTATGGGTTCCCTACTGTAGTTGGTATATCTGCAATGTGGCCCCTACACCTAAGCTCATAGCATATCATGGCAGATGGGACAGAAAAGATTGTAAGAGCAAAACATCCAGGATACCCAATTCTAGACAGTGTCTTCTAGATGTCAGGAACACTGAACCATGAATTCACCACAATACAGTTGCCTAACAAGACATGCATAATGACAATACCAATTGCACCAGTTGAAATAATAATTATGGGGAAATTTGACAAGGTTTCAACCTTACATGAAGATCTGCAGGTAATGAATGGCTGCTGAGAAAGGGAGAATCAGTTTTCTTTAGAGATTAGATAGGTTATCTAGTACCAACTGATTAGCCCTAAAAACGTGGTCATATGGACTCATTGGATATATATATAT
>NW_008337294.1:506693-512213 GCF_000622305.1 Nannospalax galili | reverse complement strand
AAGAGTTTGTGAATTTGAGAGGGGGCGGGGGATAAATTTAAATATAAAATAAGCAAATGAAATTGGGAGATAAAATTGGTAAGTAGGCTAGAGGAGAAATTGAAAGTTAGTAAAATATGGTGGATTTGATGAACCTGCACTATAGTCATGTATGGAATTCCCAAACAATACAAAAGAACTAAAATCTTTGCTACTTTAAAACTTATGTTAAATTATAGGAAACATACATAAACAATATATTTAGGAAGAACAACCCACAGAAACTTGTTTTGGTAGTGAAGTAACCTCTTGAAGTACAGCAAATGCTAAAGGAGGAACAAGTAATAAATTGGCATGTTCCTAGTACAGTGTGAGCAGAATTTGTCTTCCTTCTGCCTTCCATCTGTTGAAGTATGTCATGTTGAAGGCATAGTCTCATAGGGTGAGATAGATGCTCCAGAGGTATAAAACTGCAGACACTGGGGAATAGAGAGGTAGCACAGTGGTTAAGAGCATTGGCTGTCCTTGCAGAGGCCCAGGACTCTTTGCAGCACCCACACGGAAGTTAACAGTTATTTGTAGCTCCAGTTCCAAGGGATCAAAGCCCTCTTCTGGCCTTCATAGGCATCATATACACAGGTGCACTTACATACATGCGGGTAAAACACTCATAGACATAAAATATTTTTTCAGTTTATTTATCTTGTTTCATGTGTATGAGTGTTTTGCCTGTATGCAAGTGTACCATGTGGGTGAAATGCCCACAGAGGCCAGAAAAGGGTGTCAGATCCCCTGGAACTAGAGTTATAGATGGTTGTTGAGAACCATGTAGGTGTTGAGAACTGAACCCTGGTCTTCTGCAAGAGAAGCCAGTGCTCTTAACCTCTAAGTCAGTTCTCCAGTCTCCTCATACATGGAAAATTAAGAAAACAAAATTTAAAACATATTTTTACAAAAGCAGACACCAAAGTCTGTGGAATCAAATGGACAAGATGTTATTAATGATGGTAATATCTAACATTTACTGAGTGCTAACAGTATCAGATGTATTTCCAATTACTTTATCTGTACTGTCCACAGAAACAAGTTTAGTTTCACAAACAACTATGAGAAGTTCTTGTTGCTGATCTCACTACCCTTTCTCTTATTCCAGAAGATGAAACTTAGGTCTTCATGCTTGTACAAGTGCTTTTCTGACTGAGTCATCTCTGAAGAACCAACCTTTTGTCTCTTTAAGATGAAAGAAAAGGGTTGGGTTTACATTTCCCAAGCTCTAGGCAGGAGGTGGAAGGACATATCAATGTTCCTCTCCTTCATAACCTGACTTGTCCTGGAAAAGAGATTAACTGACTGCTTAAATTCTCCAGAAATCTTATGATGAAGGTTCATGCTGCATAACTGATCTATGGAAAAGAGGTGTGTTTCTCTGTGTCAGTACAGAAGTAGCTACCATTGCCTTCTCTCCAACCTAGGGCAAGTCTTGACCCTCTCAATTACTTAATGACTGGTGTTGTTGGCTACTGCTAGAAAGAGAAATTAAGTAGTTTTCCTTTCTGAGGTGTTTAATTCTGTTGAACTTAAGCCAACCTAGGTCTGAAACATCAATAAGAGCTGAAAGTTGGCTTGGAAATTTTCATATGATGAAGAATTTAATTTTTTAGCATACATCTAAATTTTAAATTTTTATTATTTTTTTGTAAATATTTATTGAATTTTTGTGTATTTCACATAGAACTTTTAATCATCTTTATATCCCCTTCTTCCTCATTGGAACCCACCTATAGTCCCAAATGGATTTCATGTATTCTGTCATTTGGGTTAAGGTTTATCAAGTCAAGTTAGTGTCCCCAGATATCTCTCAATGCAAGTTCATCCACTGAGGTCTACTCAGTCTATCTAGAGTCCCTCCCTTTAAGAAGATCATCTCTTCTTCACCCAGCAGTAATCAACTGCCAATAGTTCTTTGGATAAGATTGGGGCCTGATGCCCATTTCCACAGTTCTGTACTGAGATTTTGTCCACTTAAATTTTGCATAAATCTTGTGCATCCTGACACCGTTGTTGTAGGTTCATATAAACAAGGCCCCAGGAGCCTGTAGGACTCTATTTCCGTATGGTCATGCACCTCCTCCTGGCTCTTACTATCATTCTTCTCCCTCTTCTGCAATGGTCCCTGAGCACTGGGTGTGTAGAGTTTGATTTAGGAGTCCTGTCTAAGGACCCACACTCTACAGCTTCTTATTCTCTATGTTTTGGCCATCTGTCCTTTTGTGTTCATGACCCTCTGTTGCATGAAGGAGCTTTGTTCTCTGTTGTTCCACTATGTTCTGTGAGCCTTAGATTACACATTATACATGTTTCAATTAGGGTCTAGCAAGTAACAGACAATCTCCATGTGTGACCAGTTGTGGAATTCTATAATTTGTTGCAAAATAATCTTCTTAGATTGGTGGTAACTAGAATACTTGACTGTAAATATAATGATCCATATATTACACATAGCAAGAAATTACATTTGTTTAGGGATGTGACAGCTTTGGGTTTTCTCTAAGACCTATGACCTCTTCAGGTATGTGCATTTGGCTATGTTTACAGTACCACACATGGGTTTCCTCCCATTTAGTGGAATTTAAATCCAATTAGGTAGCTGTCGATAACTCCACTATAAAAGTGAAACTACTGTCCCAATGCAGTTTGCTGTGCGGGTCATCATTGTGGTTATTAGGCCTTAATGCTGGGGATGGACCACCAATCGAGGTTCTCCATTAGCAGCTTGCATAGTGCTTTCCAAAACTATGAGAGTTAGTCTTTAAGGGAGGTGACTTCCATCAGTTAAAACTCCATTGCTCCAAATCCTGTCTGAAGTATGTCTTGTCTTCAGAAATAGTCTTACCTTCATGTTCTGGGAGGATATCAAGGGTTGTGAAAATAATATCTGTAATTTTGGGGGTCTTTTGGACTACCCTGGCCAACAACTCAAAGGGTGGTTGCTCCTGTCTGGCACTGTTTCTTGTTATGTACCCTTCAGCTATAAATATGGACTCATATAGAGATGTTGTATATATAAGTTGTCAGTAGGTTTTTGGACTAATATGATTCCCTCTAGTTTTTTTAACTAGTTAGGCATTTTATCTCTCCTCTCTCCCTGTCTAACCCTCCATCCATGCCCTCCACAGTTAAAGTACCCCCATTTTCCCACTTTCTCCTTGATAATATATCTCCTATGGTCCCTATCTCTTGAGTGCCTTCTTTCCTTTTATCCCATTGTTCTTTGTATAACCCACCTCTACCCTCCCATTTAAATACCATTTTATTCATTTCCCCTTTATTAACACTGTTTCCTATTCTTCTCTCTCAGGTTCTTTTTTTTCTCTCTACTTCCTTGATTCTTTTCCATGCTTTTATGGATTCTATCTCTTAGTGGTAGCATATTTTATATATCTCTTTTTATGCTGCATGATTGCTAGGAATGTCTATAAGTTGAATCTTTTACCAGAAAATATCTTTATCTATGTTGTAACAAAGAAGCATAAAGTCAGAAGTTAAAATATTTAATGTTGTTACATATATATATATATATATAGATGCACTCATATGCACATCTGAATTTTGTAGTTTGTGTTCACTTAATATTCAAATTTGTTTTCCTGCCTTTCTTTGATACTTTATATTCCAGAGCATAGTTTTCCAAGCATCCAATTCTTGCACCTATCCCTTCAATGTTATTTGCTGAGTCTTCCAGTACTTGGATTGTTGTATCTTTTTCTTGTTCTTATTATTACAAAATATATGACTGGCAAGTACCTTTCATATTAATATATGTCACATTGAAATCATAACTTTGCAATGTTATCACCTAGTAGATTGTAAAGAATATAATATAAAATTAATGTTGATTGAATAGTATGTACATAAACAGTGAATGCTTATTAAAAGTTTTCATTTGCTTCTATGCATTGCTGGAGAGAGTGGAAAGGAGATGGAAGGACATAGCTTAGCTTAGACTACCCTAAAAGTTAATATTAGAAAAAAATACACTTACATTTCTACAAATAGAAAACTATTACTTTAACCCTTTCAGAATCTAAGTAATGTTTAAACTATATTGTTAGCTATCAGACCTAATTATCATATAAAATCTCAAATAAGAAGGGTTTGTTTTGGAACTATTCTAAAGTTTTTATATGCTATAGGTTATATGAAAATAATACTTAAAATTGATTTTTGTGTATTTTAGGAAGATGCTTTTTAAAAGTTCCTCAGTCAATAGTGTATTTCAGTAATGTATTTTATACTTTAAATTCTAGATGACAGGTATGAAGCATATATATTTGGAAACTTATTACTACAGTAACAAGATGCCCCATAAGATTAGCTGGTCAGAACAGCAATCTCTGATATCTCTGGTCTGCATAAAGACACAACATTCTAGTTTCACTGGGCAATCACCTAGTCTTAGGACCCCCCCAGGAAGCTGGGTTTACGTTAAGTCATGTTAAAGAGCAGGGTGGAATACCTAGCCTGTTAATGAGATGGTGAATGTTTCCTGCTTCAAATCTGGAATCCCTGCTTTTTAATGCAGCTCTTGTGGACTGGGCTACAAGCATGAAGTCTCTGAGTTTTGCCCTCTTTTCTGGAGAATTCAGAAAAGTGTCATCTCTCCTAATCGTGTTTTTCCTAATGCTTTGAGCTGCGCCAACATTTTGGGGATTCTCTACAACGCCTTTCTTCTCCCCACCATGTGGCTGTTTGAATGACAGGTGTCCATGCAGGTTCTAAACTAACATGACTTCATGGATTTCTTTCCTCTATTCTCCTCCTGAAGGCAGTTGCCAAGATTCTCAGCTTGCCTGTCCTGAAGACTTTTCTTTAAATTTGAATAGAATTGTTCTAAAGTTTCCATTTGAGTCCATTCTTAAATTCTTTTATGAATGACACTAAAGAACCCCTAGGGATGCTGCTTCTCCCTGTATCATTATGAATGAAAATTTCATGTTCTTTTCTATAAGACTACACAAGAACATGGAAACTGTACATATCTATGAGATACCATGTGATGCTTTTGTTCAATGTTTAAGTCCAGATAAACACAACTATCTTCTCAAATATTTATCACTTACTAACGCTAGAGTCCTCTTCTTATTGTTGCAATGTACAGTGCATTATAATTATCTACAGTACCCTAATGTGCAAGAGAACACCAGAAATGATGATGCCTACCTATAAATTAGTATTACCTGCTAATCAGCCTTCATCCATCCATTCTTTTAGAGATTTATGTTTACTTCACTTATGTGTAGGAGTGTTTGGCCTGCAGATATGTATATGCACCATTTGTATTTCCAGTACTGTGTGCCAGGGGAGAGCTTCAGATTCCCTGGAAATGGAGTTAGGAGTCACTGTGATCTTCCATGTGTGGGCTGGGAACAGAACCTGGGAACAGAAACTTGAAATAGCAGCAAGTGCTCTTAACCTCTGATGCATCTTTCTTTTTAGTCTCCTCAGAGTCTAGCAAATACTTTATTGTATTATCTCAAATTT
>NW_008337294.1:457709-506632 GCF_000622305.1 Nannospalax galili | reverse complement strand
ATGAAGTACAAATAAACATTGTAGAGTCAATCAGTTTAACAAATCCATCAGTCACTCACTTATTTTTGTGATGAGAATGGTAAATTTTTTTCTTTCAGCAGTTTTGGGATATGACATATCCTGTTGTTCTTCAGGATCACAGTGGAGTACAGTAGCCTTTTTATGTTAGAGTGAGAAGTATTTCTTCAGTCTAAAACTTGTGCCCTATTTTCCATTTCTGTCCTTTTTCACTAAACCTTTCTTCTACCTCTAAACTCTGACAATCTCCTTTCTACTCTGTCTTAAAAGACTGATACTTAAGATTCTATACATAAGTCAGGTTAGAATATTCTGCCTTTCATTATGACATGAATTGGCATGCTAAATGAAATAAGTTAGAGTGAAAATTTATTTTTCTTGTCAACATTCCTCTTGTGATATTGTCATTTTGTGTGCTCTTTTAAAAATATTTTATTTTATAGGTATGAGTGCTTTGCTTGAATGGATGCATGTACACCATGTGAGTCAATGCCTCACAGAGGCCAGAAGAGGGTGTCAGATCCCCCAGAACTGGAGTTACAAATGGTTGTTAGCTGCTGTGTGAGTGCTGGAAATTGAACCTGGGTCCCCTGGAAGAACAGCCAGTGTTCTTAACCACTGAGCCATCTCTTCAGACCCTTTTGTGCCCTTTTTAATTAGGATGTAGCTTTCAGCTTTGTGAGTAATGTCTTTCATTAGGTCATGCTTTTCTATGCCAGTGAATTTATCTTCTTTTCTCATACAGAGCGGGAAATGGGGAAGTGCAGAAACTCCACAATCTGGATTTTCTTTCTTAAGAAACGTTTTGATGTTCACCTTTAAAGGTGTTTCTTCTGAAAAGTAACCTATATTTTTCAGTGCTCATTATTTCTAATAGAAGTTGATGGTTTCAGTCACTTGCTAATCTTTGGATAGCATCTTCTTCTCAAAAGTAGGGACTTTCATTCAGACTATGAAAGGAAAAGAAATCCATCTTTCTGGAAGCCCTTGACACTGAACTCTGAATACTCAGACTGTGCTGGAGTTATTAACCTGCTAGTTTCACTCAATTTAAAGTCTAACTTGCTCAGTGTTGATGGTGTCATGACCTCATCATTTCTCTCAATGTTTTTACCCAGTTTTTTTCTTCCAATGACAGTTTCTTATTTGCTGCTCCCTCTCTCTGTTAGCCACAGTCTTTCAGTCTTTTCATTCTTCAAATTACATTCCCACCCTGCCTCTCTGACTTCAGCAGAAAGGATCAGGCCTTACCAGCTGGCATTCTCTGCTAGCTCTAGGCTTCTCTGAAAAACCCCTACCCTTCCTTGGCAGGAAACTTGATGTTGAAATTGGTTAAGTGACTAAATGTTCAGAAAGCTAAGTGAACTGTCATAACTCTGCAAAGACTCAAAAAATAAGCAAAGGTTCTAATACATAATGTTTACATAAAGGGAAGCACAATTTTTGACTAACACTGAAAATCTAAAATGGAAAGCTTAGCTTAAAAAGAATCCAAGATCAGAAATATCTAATCTTTTGTTCATTAGCTCATAGCTTTTTTAGTCTAGTTAGGTCACACTATTGAACTGTTAAGCATGACCATCATCCTTGGAAAATCCCTTTTTCTGCTTCAGTGTTCCTACTTATTAAAAATCTCATATCATACACATAAGCACTTACACAGATATGCATACACACAACCAAATTATCCTTTTAATTTGTTTCAAATTTGCACTTTTCAACACAGTCCACATTTTTGTATTTCTAAGCTGAAGCATGCAGGCAGTTAGCAAATACCAAAACAAATAGAGCCTGGAGAGAAGACTCAGTGTTTAAGAGCACTGACTGCTTTTGCAGAGGAAGAAGCATCAGTTCCCAGCACCTGTATGGCAGTGAACAACTGTCTGTAACTCCAGTTCCAGAGATTCTGATGCCCCCTTCTGGCTTTTGTGGGAATTTTACATAGAGTCACCTTTACATACATGTGGACAAAAAACTCATACACATAAAGTAAAAAAATAAATAAATAAATAAATAAAAAACAAGATTCACTGGTTCTTTATTTGGAATTTTCTAACACACCAGCTCTCTGTGTAAGCTGACTCTAGCATATGCTGAACAGACTAATGTTTAGCAAGTATTGAGGACTTAGTAGGTTTTTAAACAATAGCCTAATCTTATTTAAAAAATCTTTATGTTGTTGTTTCTCAGAACCACCTGGCTGGACATTTCAGTGTAATCTGTGTAGATATTTCTCATTACTAGTGGTTAACTCTGGAATACATCTCCTTTGTGTCTGAGATTTCACTTGTGATCACTGCCACTTCAAAGGAGAATCCAGAAACACACCTCATTTTTCAGTGTAATGTAGATATATCTGATTAGTCTCAACCTCAGACTCATAATAGAAAAACAAAAGGCAAATGTAAGAAGAGCTTGACTTTTACTTTCTCACAGAAGTTTTTGGCTCTCTGAAGAAGGAAATGCAGAAATTCTGATGTGTAATATCCTGCCTTTTGGTGCAAGATATAGTATCTGTGTAAAGTGAAACAAGACCCTTACCAGAATTGCACTTAAGTGTAGACAGATTTGTTGGCTGTTTCACACCAATGCACATGGAGAGTCTTTCCTGCCTATGTTGACTGGAGTGATTAGACAGTGCTGACTGTTTGTTTTCCTCATCAACATTCTCATCCTAATATTAACCTTAAATTCTTTTAGTATCTCTCTTTTGAAGTCACTCAGATTTTTTTGAAAGCATGTGTATGAGGCTGTGTAAGTGTGTATGTGCCTGAAAAGGAAGCAGTGTGTTAAAGATACATAGGTATAACATTACAGGGTCTGAATAAGGACATATTAGTATCAATAAGAAGTTATAGATGGCGGTTTCAAACTAATCATAACAACCAAAACACATATATAATAAAAATGTAAATAAAAACACATATCTAAATAAAAGGGGCATATAAATAAATATGCTATTTATGATCACTATTTGTAAAAATTCATTTATTTTTTATTATTCATCAAAAAATTTATTGTAGGCACACACAAACACACACACACACACACACACACACACACACATACCCCCCCAGGTATTCACACCACATAGCAAGCCAAGCACAACTATTTCTTTAATGAAAGATAATATGAGATGGGCTCTTTCTTAACATTCTGATTTTGTATATACTTGTGTAAGTATTCACAGATGTTTGAATAGATACGAATTTTTAAGAGACCTCAATAATATATATGTAGCAACTTAAGAGTTATTACTTTTCTACTTTTCTAAGAGTAGTTACATAAGGAATTTACTATTCCTATACCTCAGTAGATTTGTGATATGAAACAATTATGAATGTTTTATTGAAAACACAAAGATATTCTACAGATATATTTATCCGACAATGTATAATATTCATGAATTATTTTGGCACCTTATCTCAGTCTTCTTCACAGAATGAGTTTACTCTCTGCTTCTTATCTTTAAAGGCAAGAAACATCAGCCAGTACCCCACAGGGATATAAATAAGACAACACAAAGCAATATTTATTCCCTCTTGTATGAGTGACCTAACATGATGCACCCTGTCAGGTGTCATCCTCCATCACTGTCACCAAGTTCATCTGAAAAAACTGATCTTCTCTGATGACCACCAAAAACTGAGTATCTTCTGATTCAACGTAAATATCTCCAAATATAATTTAATGATCCTATTTGAAGACTGAACTGTAGTTTGAAACATACCTACATTACTTGCTGTAGGCTGATACACAGAACATCTCATTTTTTGTCTATAGCATCAAGCAAGATAGTGTTTATATGCTTCTGTTTGAGAAAGTCAATATGTATTCATCCTTACTATTTTTTTATTCTGGAACCCACCTGAAAAATAAACAAAAATACCTTAGTATTTATAGAAAAAAGGTCACGTATTAAGTTTAGGAAGGAAATATTTTCTTCAAAGAATTGCATATGACAATGGCTAGTTACAGAAGGCTGCTGGCATCTTCCGCTTCAACTTGAGCACGTTACATCTGGTGGTGAAGGACCACTTTTCTTTCCCTTGCTGTCATGATGGCTTGATGAAAAAGCAATTTTGTCTTTAGACTCTGAAATGACACTGAACCAGACCATTCTGGAACACTGTGTTGCTTCCATTCTGCAAACCTTAAAAATTGTCTTCAAGTAAGTTAATGGGTTTAATTATTTAGTCACTTTGTGCTGAATAGCATGTTTCTTTTCAAAACAGTAGTAGACATAATAAAAATTGTATTTCAGCTCTAAGAAAGGGATGGATGTTAGGTTAGTGATGGAATGCTGAAGAAGCACTTCCCAGGAAAAGAGGTGCAGAAGACCACACAATCATTCAAAAATCAATGTGTATCCTCAACTACAAGGAAGGCAGGTTAAGTTTCTACCTTAAGCATTAGGATACATTTCAATAGGAGAGGCAGGTGGATCTCTGTGAGACTGAGGTCAGCCTGGTCTACATAGTAATTTCCAGGCCAGCTGGCCATTCTCAAAAAGATCACCACCATCAGAACCACAAGCAGACCTGGTCAAGCTAACTATCATGATTTGGCTCTACAAGCAAATACTGTTTGCTACAAATTCCCTGCTGGCTAGAATTTACTTGGGTCTTAAAACTGCTATCTTGCACAGCCCTTGTTTGGGAATCATCCTACAAACAGAGCCTAGAGAGTTGCAGTGAACCTGAAGATCTGACATCTGGAAGAGGTGACATTCTTTGTAGCTAGAGAGCAAGTCTATTTGGGGGCCTGGGTTGGAGCTTGGAGATCTGTACCTCATCTATGTCTACCACAATTTCTACTTTAAATTTATGATTTGTGTTTCCTTTTCATGGTTATAAAACTCTAATTTCAATACAACATCAGAAAGTAATGAATAGATGAGGTTTAATACTAATCTTCACCCATTAAAACAAAGATATCAAGACAGTTTGCAATATAACCCATTTCTTAATAATCCATTTATTAACTATTGGCTGAAGTATTTTGTCAGCTTGAGAAATGTAGAAAACAATAAATTGTTTAATGATCTTAATTCCAGATGGTATTTTGAGAGATATAGCATGTTCAATATTTCTAGATAATTAATTTTTATGACTTTCTCCAATTATAAATTCTATTTATTTAATTTTCATAGTCATCTAGCTCTCTGGCAGCCTCTTATCAATCACATTTTTATGTTTTGAATGCAACAGAAGCGTATATCTGAATAATTTATTAAGCTTTATCTTAATTTTCTAGTTACATGTCTTGAAATATCTGTGGAAAGAATATGCAAATGAATGAGTAGCCGTGACAGAGTGCTTTTTTGAGACAAGCATCTGAATAATATTTGGATGATATATGACTGCAATAGCACTGAGACACCAAATGCTTAAAATGGCTTTTTATAGAATATTTCAAAGCAATCTAAATCCATTAGACATGTAGGCGATAAAAACTTCAATATTTTCTTAATGAACATTCCACTTAATCCCAATTAATTATATTTTATTATTATTATATTACTGCTATTATATTGTTATTATTATTACATACTATACTATATGCTATAGTTTATATTGTTATACTATTGTTTTAATTATTATCATTATTGTTATTACATCAGGAGATATAATAAAGTATAATACATTGGAGTGCTAAATATGTGAAACATATATAAATTAAATTTTGTAATTGTCCCAAAGGCTATAAGAACAAAATATGAATGGATTTATAGGGCATAGTAACCATAGGATTTCCCACCAGGATAAATCATAACTAAATTTGACAAATTTGCCAATTTATTATAAAACATTTCTGAATGATTTTATACATTGGTATGTCTAACTTATTTTTCAAAAAGATACTAATAATGAAGCACTTGCTTATCTTATGACAATACAATACATTTGTAGTTGAAAGATAAATACAGACATACACCTCTCTAAGTGAGAATTTAAAATTTCATAGCTCTAGGAAAGAGGTGGTTAGGATAAACCGTGTATTTACGTAAGAATAAATCCAGATTAACAGCTTATATTTGATGCAAAAATTAATATCTACATTAAGAAACTAGAAAACCTTCCATTAAATACATGAATATGAACATCTACAACAGGTTTATGCACACATACACACATATGTAATAAAATTAATTAGATATAAAGGTTTTTGTTTCCTAACTTTACAGGATACAGAACACATAAGAAAAATGTGGATACACAAAATTTATTTTTACTGAAATAAACACCAAAGCTAAAGCATGCATGAAAAACCAGGTGAGGGTTACTTTTCATTGTTGAAATTAGAATTTGGAATGACCTAGGACATTTAGGAACATATCTGGCAGCCGTCACAAAGGCATTCAAATATGTCTCAGTCCCCTGGGTCAATCTAAAGCCAGTCAAATTTGGGTTACAGCTATGGGAATCTGACTGATAGGAACAGAAAAGTTTTGACAAATATTGGGAAAGCAACTATAGTTATGCCTTTATGTGAAAATTTAAAATAAAGATATGGCAGGCAATTTAGTTAGGGAAAATGTTAAAATATATGAGATGCATTACTAAAAGTAGATTTTGAATAGTCAACACATATATGTTGAATATTTAAATTAAAGATTTGAATGAAAATTAAAACAATAAAAGGATACCACTTAAAAAAAAAACAAGTGGATTACCAAAATCTTAGAGGAATTATAATAAATATCCAGAATAGCTATGTAACATGGGGATGGAATAAGTATTTCTGGAATAACAAAATAAAATTGGTATCATCTACTCTACGATGAGGTGTATAAATATGTAAAAGTTTAAGCAATACTCCCAGTTTGACTCATAAATCACTCTTAACATTATCTATCAAGCACACAGGTGTGCATGTAGAAACAAATGCAAATATATTTGCCTCAGCTTACTATCATATGAAAATGTTGCTAATTATCTAATTTTGAATCAATAGGGAAATTATTCATAGTGTTTATTTTACTTATTTATTTTATTTTTATTATCTGTGTGTGTGTGTGTGTGTGTGTGTGTGTGTGTGTGTGTACAGATGCATGTGGAGACAATTATGTGTTTCCCCTGGAACTAAAGTTACAGGCTGTTGGGAGCCACCCAACATGGGTCCTTTCAAAGAGCAGCAAGCACCTTTAACTGCTCACCCATCTCTCTAATCTCCTCATATATTTTTTATATAAACATGATGCAGAATTATATCTACAACATAGAAGAATTTAAATATGTATTGATGAATAAAAATTCTTACAATATTATTGCAGAAAACTGTAAGCCAGGTAAATGATTAGCAATAGGGACATTATTTTAGCTATATTTTCAGTTATAGAATTATACATATGGTGACACATAAAAGTTTAGCATATGTTTTATGGAAAAAATAGATTTGAAATTCTTCTAATTTTGTGTTCAGTGAATACCTAGATGCATGCACATAAATTTTCACAAGTGTACACATACACACATAGACATACAGACATTTGATTACAGTCTTTAAGCATGAAAGGCTATGGGAGACACATGTTTGCTTTACATTCTTTGACTCTTCCTGAATTTTATGAAGCAACTCTGAGTTATCTGGACATTAAAAAAGGAATAACCACTATTACAATTTTAGTTAGCATTTTGAATTATCTGTTCTCTTAAGTCTTCCTGTTTATTAGATCTTAGTGTTTAGAGTAGTATTCAGTTCTTAGAAAAATAGAGACAGTAGAGTTTTCCCATGTATCCCCTGCCCTCACAGTTTGTACTTCCCCTCCCTTCCTTTATCACCATTCCCCATCAAAGGAGTACAATTATTGCTCCTCATGAAGTACACTGACACATCACCACCTGCAGGTCAGAGCTTACTGAGGGGTCCCTGGTACCCATCCTTGAGCTTTGCTCAGTGGTGCAATGGCATTAGGCACTATTCTGCTGTGCACAGCCTTGCACCAACTTAAAATCCTCCCTGCTTTGGCTGTTTGTCTTTTCTATCCCATACGTTTGGAAGCCAGATGTTACTGTTTCTTTTAACTGTGCCTTTCCCAGAATATCACACAGTTGTAACCATACAGTAGGTGGCCTTTCATAGTGCCTTCATGCCATCACTACTATGTACTACGGTTTCCTTTATGACTTTCTGCAGCTTAGAGGCTCATTCTGCAAGTATTGATCATGCTCTTTTTTATTGATGTGCCAGCTTGTTCATTCATCTTTTTTAAAGTATTGTACTTGATTTTTGGTATTGGCATTTATGGAAAAATTTGACATAAACATTCATGCAACCAAGATTTTGTGGACATATATTTTAATTTTATGGGAAAAGGCCAAAGAGATGAACAAGTTTTAGACTGTTCTTTCTCTAATGATAGTCCCAAACCCTGTGTTGACTGCTTTATGTCAACTCATCCTTTAAGTAAAGGTGAATTTTGCACTTACCTTTGTTTTCATAACAATTCCAAATTAGTGAATAGACTTATTTTTGTGTTTGGATTTGATTATTCTATCAATAATATTACCAGAATAACATGTAGGAGATTTTGTTTGTTTGTTTGTTTGTTTGTTTATTTATTTTTAAAAATAACTATCTGATTCCAGGTGGAATTTCCTTGGTCACTGATCTTCTAGTAAACTAGATGCAGAAGTTTCGACCAAAAATTTATTTTATTTTATGTATGTAGGTTTGTATGTATTCTTGTGTGTGTATGCACAGACATATGTGTAAGTGTGTTTGCACATGTCTGTGAGTGTACAGATATCAGGAAAAGATGTCAGATCCTGTGGAGCTGGAGTTACAGGTTTTTACAGAACAGGCCTGTTATGTGGGTTCTGGGATCTGAACTCCAGTACTCATGATAGCACTACCAATTGCTCTTATTTGCTGAGTCATCTCTCCAGCCTATGGATGCAGAAGATTTTAAAAGAGCCTTTCTTTCTCCAATAAGGTTTTTAAAAATATGTTATTTATTTTTATTTTATGTGCATGAGGGTATTGCGTGCATGTATGTAAGTGTGCCCATGTTGTGCAACGACCGCACAGGTCAGAAGAGGGTATCAGATCCCCTGGAACTGTAGTTACAGTTGGTTGTTAGCTGCTGTGTGGGTGCTGGGAATCAAACCTGGTCCTCTGCAAGAGCAGCCAGTGCTCTTAACTGCTGAGACATCTCTCCACCTCACTCTCCCCTAAGGTTTTAAATTATAGAATATATGGAGTGATTAACTGTTTCCTCACTTCTATAAATCTCATAAAAAATACCAAGTTAGAAGCCTAGAGGAGAAAAGTTAATTCACTGAATACAACTGATGCCTTAGAGTATTAGCGCTTACTGATTGCAAAATTGCCTTCCCAACTGAGGAAAGCTAAGGGGTGCTGAAGCGTAGAAGGGAAATGACTGGAGTCTTGAATCACTGCAAAGTGGAAACAGTAGAAATTTAGCACAGATATGTGTTATATGCTTACGAAAAAGAAAAATAAGCTCCTCAGTTATTAAACTACTAGAAAATTGGTGTTTTTTATGAGAGCTAACATTATCAAAATTAATATAAATCATAGAGCTTTTAACTACAATACTGTACAATTGTTCACAAAATAAAAAGGCAGCAATGAAATTATGCCATAATATACCAGGTATCAAAATAAAAATTACAACAAATGTGAACAATACAGTTATATCTTAGATTAATCTTGAAAGTGTTTATGCTAGAAAGAAAAAAAAATATACTCTTTATGATGATTTTTAAATATGTCACTGTTAAGAAAATTATAATGGATACTTTTATTTGAGTAGAAGCAAATTAAAATATACTTTTGATTAAAGTACTAATTTCATATTATAATAACATTTTGGTAGAAATTGTTATATATGTATCTTAGAAAATGAAAGGGTTTAAATAAATTCAATAAAGAGTATGCACATGTCTTCTTAAACTTCAAGGTGAATATCTGTGGGAACATGCAGTATTTTCTATAAATTTTCATTGTCATTACTGAAATACATAATTATGACATGTGTTAGCGACACACAGTGTGTATTAGGAGGATAATACATTTACTCATTCATTGAAAACACATTAAACCCTACCCTTTTCATTTCTTTAGTCATATGAATATTATTTTACAAATTATTCCATTTGTTTTTATTGAAGGGCATTACAAGGTTATTATGTAAAACCAAGACAGCAATGATTAAGAATAATTTTATTATAGCTCATGGGCACCTCTTTCATTAGTATATATGGAGACTATTACTTTCTGCCTTAGTCATGAACATCGTCCTTTTTAAAGTCACTGAGCTTGTTCTTCTCTAGAAACTTATGGGCTAGACACCAGTGGATGAACTTGTGCTAAGGGAAGTCTGGGTACAGTAACTTGATTGCTAGGCCTCAATATAAATGACAGAATGCATGAAATCCGGTGGGGGATATGGGAAGGTCTGGACTGGGGAGGGGGGTATAAAGATGATTAAGATGTTTTGTATGAAATACACAATGCTTCAAAATTTCGAGATGGGCATGGTGGCGCACACCTTTAAACCCAGCACTTGGGAGGCAGAGGCAAGTTGGTCTCTGTGAGTTCAAGGCCAGCCTGGTCTACATAGTGAGTTTCAGGACAGCTGGGACTACAGGGAGACCCTGTCTCAAAAAGACCCCCCCCACAAAACCAAACTAACAAAAAAACAAACAACCCAAACAAACAAAGCTGTGGATCTGCAATTGTTCACTTTTCCCTGTTGTGCTATTTCCCCAGGAAACACAGAGCTAAACTTGTGGTCAATTTTGAGTAGCAGTAAAAGTAACTTTATATATTTGCATCTATTTTGCTACAAATTGTAGCTCTCTTTGTTGTACTTTCACTTTTATTATATATTTCTAGTTATGTGTATTTTGAGAAATATGGAATAAAAACAAATGTGAATATATAAAAATTAGTAGCACTCACTGCTCTGTGTATATTTATTAATCTTTTAATTTTTTTATCTTTTTATATATGTTTTCAACAAATATCTTCTGAGTCCCTATATTGTGATATTGTCTTAGTCATGAAATGTGTAATGAAAAAGAAAATAATCGTTCTCCAGGGATCTAGTGAGATAATCTTTAATTTTTTTCTTTTTATATTTATTTTTGTGTATTTTGTCCACATGTGTTTTGAGTGTTTTGTCCACATGTATATAAGTGTATCACATGTTTATCATGCCCACAGAGGTCAGAGAAGGTGTCAGATACCCTGGAACTATAGTTATGGAAGGTTGTTTGTCGCCATGAAGGTGCTGGGAACTGAACCTGGGCCCTCTGCAAGAAAGCCAGTACTCTTGATCACTGAGCCATCTCTCCAACCCCTAGTGAGATAATCTTATAGATCACACAAATGATTATATAATTATAGATTTTGATAAGATATAAAGTAAAATTCTGACTCTATGAACATCCCTGTCCTTGAGTCTCATTTAAAGAGTCACAAAATGGATGTAATGGTGCAAGTTGTAATTCAACTACTTGGGAGGCTGAGGCAAGAAGATTTCTAGTTCAAGGTCAGTTTGGGCTACATTTTGTATATGGCACCAGCTTTGGCTCCAGGGTGAGACTTTTTCTAAAATCAACCAAACAAACAAAATCTCCACCAAAACAGCCAACCAAATAAAAATCTCCCTAAAGAGGTTAGTTCCTCTCCTGTTTAAAGGGTGGTTCTAAATCACTTTTCCTATTTGATGGTGTGTACATAGATGTACATATTATTTGGAATGGTGACAAAATTGGGCATGGAGAAGCAACATCTAAAGAAGTGAGACTCCAGAAAGTGTAGAAATAGATATGTGAAGTGAGATGGGAATGTGAACTGAAGAGAAGGATATCAAGAAATGGGTTGAGCCAATTTAGAGGCTGCACTGAAAAGAACAGAGGTTTTAGGTTCTGACTGAAACTTCAGAGTATCAACTAGCTAGCTTCAGAGTTAGTTTTGGATTTCTAAAACAGCAAGTTCTTAGTTAATAGTCTTGATTTCAACACCCAATATTTCATAACAGAACCTTTCTTTAACAAGAATCATAAACTGTATCAACTATATATTTTTAAGGTTAGCATATACACCAGATGACCATAAAATTTGTCAACTCTCCAAAAAAGTACCAGGTAGTTAGTTCCTCAAGGAAGACAACATTGGTGGTTCATCATCATGAACCTTATTCTATTCTAGGCACATCCTAATTGCAGTGTTTGTCTCAGCTTATCTAAACCCTCCATCTGGCTTCCCCATTATCTCACTGACACTACTATTACCAAACTCTCTGTCTCCTTCTGCTGTAAAATCTTTTGGGTTATTTCCTGTTCCCAGTTTATTCAAATTCTCTTTGGTCACACCCTCTTTTGAAATTTTTCTTCTCTGTTTCCATGACGTCATTCTCTCCCGGGTTAAGGCACTGCCCACGCCCTTGTGCCGTCTTTCATTTCACACTCTTTTATCGGCAATCTCTTACTGGAGGAGCATGTTTATTAGGATTACCCGATGAACTGAGATTATTTCTTTGACATGTTGTGGGACATTCTCCACTACGGATCTTTAAATAACTGTCATATAGAAAGAATCTCTTGGTAAAATCTGCCGAGGCTCTCAGCATTCCATAATTACAAATGAACTGATGCATATGTAACTATTAATAGATATGTAACATCTTTGTCTAAAATTCCTTAGTATTTTGCTGCACTTAAAATTAAGTAGAGTCTTGATCATGCCTTATAAGAGCATCTGTGACTTAGTTGATTTCTACATAGTGCCATTTTCATAATGTGCCTTTGCAAAAGAAATAATCATTTTTATGACATTCCTTCTTAAACCTTCACATAAGCAAATGCTTTACCTATTTAATGCAAAATAAACTCCACCATGTTTACATACCTGACATCAATAATAATGCTTGGTGTGGTTACATATGTTGGGATTTTTATAAACCCAGACATAACATGGTGATAGTGACTCAAATCTCATGTGATGTACTGTAGATTTGATTTTATATCTAGCATATAAGACATTAAAGAATATGCTAAGATATGTTAGAAAATCATGGAGATCTCTCTCAGGCATTGGTGAATGTGTGTCAACAGCTGGTTGCATCTTTCAGGGGGATCTGGTATTCCATCTGCTGGAACAATTTTCAATTGTTCCTTTATGAGTATTTATGCTGAGATATCTTCACTATTAACTTCAGCAAGCATTTAGCCATTGTGATTCTTTTTAAGTGCTGAGTTTGTATGATATGAATTGATTTTTGTGGAAGAACTTGCATCTTTTCAGTGTCTAGTTCACACAGCTAGCAACCTTTTTCACCTTTTAATGGAAATAGTTGTTGATTTCAAAGCCCTGGTTTTCTGTAACATGAGCAGTGTGTTTTAACTACTGTAATCCCCAGCTTCTGTCACTGGGTAATGGAAGAGGTATATGAAATTTCTCTGATTAAATGAGGCGTTTTCCACTTCATCTCAAGCTTAAAGTGGATCCCCCATTGTGCAGCTGCAAAGCACATTCATTCCTCTCTTGTGACACTGTACAATTTCAATCTAAAGCTAAAGGTTCAGAAGAATACAGTTAATAACAATATGACAAGCACTAAGCTGGCTAAATAAATGTACACTTACTAAGAGAAAGCTCACTTAGGTTTGAGAAACCCAACAACTCATATTCCAACAATTTAAGAACTTTAAAGTGTTCAATTCAAATTTATACTTATGCTTTCATTCATAATATTTGTGCCTTTAGGCATCCAAATGTTAATGACATTTTATAAGGTACTGATCATCATATTATACTTACCAAGGTATCACTGAGAAGGTGTATTAATCAAGAGATTTTCAAACCTCTATATAACCATTCAAAAGAAAATTTCTAAGAGCATAAACAATTAGCTAGTCAGCTGAATAACAACAAACACTGTATTGAAGCCTGCTGGGGAGAATGTGAAAAGCAAACAAGATGGCTTTTATAATGGCGACTATAGAGTAAAAGTTATAAATAATTGCTAAAACCAATATTTCCTAAGTATTTGTTGCAATACATTTTCTAACTTATTTCTTAATAGAACTAACATTAATTAAGCAAATACATAAATATACAGTGTTTGCATTCTGGGAAAGCACCAAGAAAAGAAGATTAGGATGGAGAAGGAGAAGAGGTAGCAAACTAGCTCAGTGAGCCTAAAACAGTATGAAATCAGGGTCATTTGAAGCAATTAGTACATTTACGATTGTTTGGTTCCATCCACAGGCTTTCTGATTTATCAGAGTTGGGCTGCAGCATATAGATCTCCCTTACTAAACAATCGAGTGGTTTTCTTGTTACAGTCAATTCTAGAGCCACACTTTGTGAGTCCCTGTCATTCTAGTTAAAGAGAAGTTTACTCAACATGAAGTAATATTATTATAATATAAAGATCCTTGGCATTATATTCAGCTTGTGAAAGAAAACAGTAAATTATATTAGTTGACAAGAGAGGATGAAGAGTTGAAAGAAGCAAGAGATAAAAGCACAGTAGTAGAAAAGATTGATGTTTCATATTCATGTGTGACTGGACCTTCGGTGAGGTGACATGCCGCGACTGCTAGTTTGTTTTTGCTTTGCTTTATGTGTGTGTTTTTCTGTGCATACTTTATAGATTATATATTTCTATGAGTAGATCTCCTTGTTTGCTTTGGAGTTGGTAAAAAATATTTACAAAACTATTTTCATCTTTTTCGGTAGAGTGATGGAGTTTGTTTCCTCTCTCTGAGTCTGATCAGTCCCTGTGAAAACTTAACCAATGGAACATAGTAAAAGTGATGGAAGGGTTACTGGGCCAAGTTATTAAGAAGAACTTCCAATTCATGTCAGTTGGATACCTGCTCTTATACTCAGTGTCCATGGCATAATGAACCATAAGATGTTCCAAGGAGATTCCTACCAAATTGCAGCTTCAGAGGGTATCCATTACAGAAGGTGTTCGTCCTGCCTGTTTTCTACTCAAAGTGGTCTCAAGAAGCAGTGGAGTGCTGTTGCTGATGTTGTTGATCTACTGCCTGGAAGTGGACAACTACAATAGAGCGTTTCTTCCTACTTACAGTGTAATTTTCATTATTAGAATTACTCTTTTCTAAGAGGAATGCATTAAAAGCATATTTATTGCACACACATTCTGATGACATATATTTGCTGTTCTTTTGCTAGAAACCCAAACCAGCAAACACTGTAGACATAGACCATGTTGTTTTCAATGTAAAAAAAAATTTTTGATAATTCATTTTTTGATTATTTTGAGACAGGGTTTTTTGGTAATTCCAAGTGATCTATAACTCACCATGCAGACCAGGAAGCCTTGATTTCATGGAGATCCACCTGCCTCTGCCTCCTGTGTGCTGGCATTAAAGGCATGTACCACCACACTCAACATTTTTTGGTAAATCTTGAACATAATAAAGTATAATTTCCCTTGAACTAATGCAATGTTTTTATTCATAAAATATGTAAAATCACAGAGAAGCATTTGTGTTCGCATGTCAAATGGACTTTAGTTTCTGATAAAGAATTTAATTTAATTTTAATTTAAAATATCTGATTAAAATTATGCAAACAAATGGAAACGATGGTAAAAGATGGTTCCATGATGCATTACAGATTTCAAAATATCACTGGTTTCTGCCCTAAACATTCCTATTGAGTTACTGTGAAATGAAACATATTCTTAAATTTGCAAAACACTGTCTAATATGTAGAATCATCTGCATTTCGAACCACTGTTGTGAGGTATTACGGAAATTGTAAGGAAGCTATCTTTTAGTCAGACAGGAAGGTATTAGGATGCTTTAAGCAGATAAACTGACATGTATTTGAAAATAATGTCAATGCTGAGTTGAACAGACAAAGGCATGCAGGCTTTTTACTGTATTACAGATAAAGATGACACTTGTTTAAGTGTGGCATTAAGGTGTAAATCTGTAAGCATTTTGGAAGAACAGTCAGTAGGATATAGTGATACTTGAACTATCTTTAAAGAAAATAGTTAAGGACATAGCCAAAGCAGAAATGAAGAGGTATTATTTAATAAAATAGTAAACATTATCAGAGTGGGGCATGATCATCTATTTAATATTGCGCATTTTCAGTCTATATCAGACATGAAACAAAACACTCTTAGAGAAATTTAGTTGGACATAAGGATCTGGAGCTCAGGGTCTCAGCACCATCTTACCAGTAATGATAAGAAACACAAACTACTCAGCTGATGAATGGAACAAAAGTAGAGAATTTATGGCCAGATATAGAATTGGTTTCTGTGACTCTAGGGATCAAGTATGTGAGTGAGTCCAAGGTGATGTGGTTAGCAGGGCAGCATTGCGAGAACAGCACAGTAAAATGTGCAATGATAAGCTAGATTTCATCATACAGCACTGAGTCCTTCAGCTGTATGGGAACCCAACACAAACACATATCCTCAAAGGGTTATGGCCCATGCTTCAGTTACACAAACCAAATTTATTAAATTTCTTTCTTTGAAAATTTCTAATTCAGAAATATTCAAAAGATGTATTACTTAAAGTTTGGGTCATAGCATAATTAAGTCCAGAGAGAGAAGTCTACCATAATCTTTATCTTGCCAAATTAACATCTATATACAGCATTTCACCATATTTAAGTAACAAATAAATACAATAACAATACCAGTTTTGTATTTAACAAGATACAATAAAAACTCTCTTCCACAATGAGAATACACAAAGTTTTATTTTACACATTTTGAGATAATGATATTCATTCATCTGATCCATACCTCCCCTTTTATAGCTTTTAAAACTTGATAGCTTCCAACTTAAATATGGATATATAAGGCTAATCATTATGGATACTCCTGTCTAATAACAGAAAATTAGAGAGCTAAAAGAAATTTGGCATGTGCATAATGCTTTTATACACACACATGTACATCTATCTATAAAAGGTCTACAAATCCATATAAAATTACAACACCCAAGACGAGCATGGGAGAGATCATTTCTCATGGTGGCTTCTCTTCCTTGCTGATCCTGATCTTCTATGCAGAGCTTAAGTTCCATTTTTCAATGTCGATTTCATATTTGTTCTAGCCCCAGGATGTCCCTTGGATAATTATTGCTTCTTGGATTAGTAGGGGGACTTTGAACTTAATTTCAGAAGTCTTTATCATTAAGAATTCTGCCAATTAGAGATTTAGTTTTCCATGAACTATTATCACAAGACAGGTACACAAAGGGATGGCACAGAAGGAGTCCTCCATTTCAGGTATTTATTTACACTGCGTATCAGCAAACACTTCTTATTGAACAGTAGAGGTTGAAAAAGTAGATAGTGAATTAACAGAAGAATTGATCAACTTACCAAGAGACATTGCATTACTCAATGATGAAAACATTCTGTGTAATGAGGCATATAATTAACTCAATGCTTGTGTGTGACCTGAATATAATGGGAGAAATACAGCACTTTACATGGAATATGTGCTCGATAGAGATAATTTTCTAAAACGGGAAAGATGGTTCTGCAGTTAAGAATGCATACTTCTCTTGCAGAGAACCCTAGTTCAGTTCCCAGCTCTCATATTGGGCACCTCAGAGCTACTTGTCACTCTGGCTTCAGGAAAGCCCAACTGCTTTGGTTCTGTGGACACCTGCATTGGCCTGCACATACCAACACACAGAATTGCACACACATATGCATAATTAAAAATATAAACTAAATCCTTTAAAAATTATAATTTTCTAGATGGATCTTCAGTCAAAGAAGGAGCTGTGTCAGTTGTTAAATAAGCAACAACATAGAGTATAAAATGAGATCCTGACGATTTATTATACCTTCCAATGAGCACTGCCATCTTTATGATCTAATCAGGATTAAACGGGAGTTAGGTTAGTATTGAGAAGGTTATATCAAACATACACACACACACACACACACACACATATGTTCACTAAGCAAACTCAGAGAGAGAGAGAGAGAGAGAGAGAGAGAGAGAGAGAGAGAGGAGAACAGAAGAAGCATACACATGAAGCATTGTGGCTGACATTGTTTCTCCTTGGTTGGGAATTTGGCTTTCATACATTTGGTGAAAGATTAAAATGCAAACTTCCCGAGCATAAGTCATAGCTTGATTATAAGCAAAATAGCCAATTTGTAACCTACTTTATGGTACCACAGAATTCTTAGCCCGAGGCCATGACTATTTACCTTTTGCATATTTTAATATTGAAGGAAGTCCTATAGTGTTTATTGCATTCTTCTGTGGTTTGCAAAACTGAGATCTTTGTTTTTTATGAATTACAGCTACTGTGCTGTCATTAGCCTTTCTCAGTTGTGAACACCTGGAGCATTTAGAGTCCTTTACAGCATGGTATCTTCAGCACTGATAATTATGCATTAGCCCAGAATTTTACATCTTCCAAATACTTTACAGCCTGTGTTTTATTAGTTGCTGCTCCAAAACAAACCTGTAAATCACTTCAGGATTATTATCTTTGTTATCTTTTTCTTTGTAGAAACAATGAGGCAACATGAAAACAAAGTGGTTCACAATCACAGGAATTCCAGGGGCACAAATCTGTTTTTCTATGAAACAGGAGAACACTGTGTCGAACAGCATTCTACATCAACATTTGAGGTATTTCTAGAGGACTGAAAAGTTGAAAAATATCATAATAATCATGGACAACTTAGTATTATAAACAGTTATTTTTTTTTCTAGGCATTTCATTAATTTCACAAACTTACTACTCCTGGGAACCAGAGGTTTCATTCTATACAAAATGCTAAGAGCTGTGTATGTTTAGCAGGCCTTTAACCCCAACACTCCAGAGGCAGAGGCAGGCAGATCTCTGTTGAGTTCAAGACCAGCAAGGCCAGCCTGGTTTACATAGTGAGTTACAGGTCCTCAAGGGACATAAAATGAGACCATGTCTCAAAAAATCACAAAATATCTACAAAAACCAAACAACCAAACAAAAAACAAATAAATGCAAATAATTTCCCAACACATTTTTTTTCTATTTTTTTATTTTAATTTTTAATTCTGTGTGTTTGCGTGTGGCTATGTGCAAAGCATGCATGTGGGTGTCCATAGAGTTCAGAAGACACTGGATCCTCCTTGAGCTGGAGATACAGCAGTAGGGAATCACCTGACATGGGTGCAGGGAACTAAACTCAGGTCCTCTGCAATGCAGCACACTTTCCTTTTCACTGAGCTGTCTCTGCAGCACCTCTTCAGTCATAAACATAGCTCCTGATTGGAGAAAACTAATACTCTGAAGTGTTAATTTTTTCCCTCAAGTTCATAAACACAGAAAAATTATGAGTATTTTAGGCAAATTATTTTTTTCAAATACATGTAATTGGATTAATTTTATTCTCAATTGAAATTTGACTTCTTTATTTTTCTGGTACATGATTGCACCAAATAAAGATGCAATAATTTATTTAAATATATTATCCTACTCTGTGGGTCTCACTGTGCAACAAGGCATCCTATATTTTAGACAGATGATTAATTGAACAGGAAGCTCCAAACCTAGGATCACAAAGCTACACACCAAGTCTAATTCAAGCATTCACTTTTTGGTTGAACCATGAGCTGGTGGTATTGTTTCCTTATGGAATAACCACTTATGAATATGAGTTTAGGCTAGATTAATGCCAGTATGTATTTTTTATTATTATTTTTTGTTATAATTAGAGATTTAATTATTTTTAAGCAGTTCTTTCCATTCTAGTTAGGTGTTCATTATCCTAACACAAACCTTAATTTCCTTACTTTAGTATTATTGTGAGGGCTTTTTAATTCTTTATCTAAAGCACTTTAAATAAAATAATGCCCAAATAAATGCACCAAATCCTCCAGTCGTCAAAATGTTTGAGCCAACAACTCATTTAAGAATATATTAATAGACTTTATTAAACTTGAATTCATTAAAAAATATGTATTCTTATCCTATCTAATTCTACTGCTAATTCTACCTCTGTTAATGTTTTCTGGTTAAGTAATTTCTGTTGGGCAACAATTAACCTAGGATTTAAGAAAAATTCAAATATGTTAAAACATTACACATCTAGAAAATGGGGAACCATAAACTGATGTAATACTTTTTTCAAAAATTTTATTTAGTTTTATTTTATGTGTATGAATTTATTGCTTGCATATATGTAAGTGTACCCATGTTGTGCAATGCCCTTGGTTCAGATGAGGCCGTTGGATCCCCCGGAAATGGAGTTATGGATGATTGTTAGCTGCCACTGAACCATCTCTCTAGCCCCCAACCTAATATATTAAAAAAAAAAAAAAGCATTACTTGCACGTATGTAAATGCACCCTGTCATTGCCCCTGGAGGCCAGAAGATAGTGTCAGATTCCATAGAATTGGAGTTATGATGATTGTTAGTCACCATGTGGGTACTCAAAACTGAACCTGGCTTCTCTGCCGGGAGCAGTCTGTTCTCTTAACTGCTGAACCATTTCTCCAGACCCATGATCTTATTTTTAATTACTTATATCCCAATACTTTCAATAAAATATTGCAAATTACTTGCTACTGGTATTCACTAGTATAGTTTCATTTGTCATGGAAAAGCAATAAACTGACTTTAAAAGAACAGCACAAAATGTATTCATTCTGTGAAAAACCTCACCGGTGTACCTAGCTGGGGAAGGCTCAGCAGATCTAGGCCATTAGTCAACCATTTCAAGTTCCACTTCTACAGTGTTGGGTTTGTTCTTTTCAGGATTCTCTATTCATCTGCAGTCATAGCTATATTTTAGAGAACTACAGTAGCCTCAAATATATTCAGATGCCCATCAGTTAATAAAGTATTATCGATAGCATTACTAGTGCTGGAGGCACACTCCAACAGCATAATAAAGAACAGTAGCTCCAGTAGCAGAATGAAATTCTGAAATATAAGGACCAAGTGGGGAATTATGGACACCTGAATATATACCAAAGTTCTCTCATCTACAGAATAGGAAGTAGATGCTGTTCAATAAACAAAGCAAAGGCTTGCTCCGAGAATAAGTGAAATTAGCCTTTCCATGGCACTTGCAACATCAGCTAGAAAGCCCTCGGTGATCATCGCCACTGTCACCACTTTGCTCATGTACCTCTGTGCTAGAAAATCCTCCATTCTCCTAGCCTGCCCTTCTATTTATTCTTATGGACTTCCGTTAAATCCTATTATCAGTATGGAAATGCTCTTATCACCCTAGCCTTGCTGAATGTCTTTAGCAATGCTGCACCTCGAACTTCGTGCATTCTAGACAGTCACTCTACCACTGCACCACCCCAGCTGATTGTGTGCCCAACGAACCGTTCTAGAATTTATAGAAATAATAGGTTTTCTTTGAAAATCTAGTTTACAGCTTAGAGTTCTTTTCTTAAATTTAAGTTCTAAATTCATTCTTTGAGAATTTCATACAGGTATACAATGAAATTAGGCTATCTCCATCTCCCATTTCCCCCATTCAACTCTCCCTGCATCACATCCGAGGACAGCTCCCACCCAGTTTCATGCTTCATTCCTCTTCTTTAAAAAAAAATATCCCATGATTTGTGCTGCCTCTTACATATGGATGTGGGGCCATCCTCTGAAACATGGGTAGCCTACCAGTGACCATACTCTCCCCCAAAATAATGATTCTCTCTGCCTGCAGCTATCAAACACAAATAGCTTCTCAGTTAGAGATGAGGACTCCTGGGCTCCTTACCCATTCATGCTGAAATTTGAAAGCACCTCAAGGTTTGAATTTCAGCCTCTAGAACCCTGAATATCTGTTGATTACATTACCTATTCAGTGTTGAGTATTCTCCTATGGTAACTTGCTTGTTAATACACTTGTTTTTACTTCTGTTGATTTTATGTCTATCATTTTAATTACTATATAGTAAATTTTGGAATCACATAGTGGAGTCCTTCAATATTCTTTTCTTTACAATCATATTGGCTGTTATAGTAATGAAGATGTTTCATCAATATTTCTATAGTGTTAGTGTATGAAAGTTCATTGGGGGTATTTGTTGTGACTGTGTGAAATCATTGACTCATGGTGGGAAACCTGACATTGTAAAAAGTTTGAGGCTTTAAAATTAATTGGAAAGTATTTTTCTCTACTTAGGTTTTCTTTGTTTTCATCTACAACTGATTTGTAATTTCTACAAAGTTACTGTGCTGGTTAGTTTTTGCTAACAAACTCTAGAGACACCTGCAAAGAGGGACCACAGTGGAAGAATTTCCTCTATCTGATTAGACTGTGGTCATGTCTCCAAGGCATTTTCTTATTTGAATTGATGCAAGAAGACCCATCCACTGTGGGTCCTGCCATCTTTGGGCAGGTGGGCCTGGACTGTTTAAGGAGGTTAATAGAGCAAATCAGTAAGCAGCATTCCTCCACTGCCTCTATTTAAGCTCCTAACTTGAGGCTCCTGCATTCAGCTCCTGCCCTATCTTTGCTCAGTGATGGACTGTCATTTGAAAGTGCAAGATGCAATATACCCTTTCCTCCCCAAGTTGTTTTTGATCAGAGTGTTTTATCACAGCCGAAGAAAGCAAACTATAGCATCATTCTTGTTATATTTAGAACTGAATATTTAGCTTTTGTATCAATTGCAAATAATAATTTCCAAAATTCCCTTTTTCTCATCATTGATTGCTAATGCATAAAATGTGGCTGATACTTTATATTGATTTTGTGTTCTGTGATGTTGATTACTCAAGCATACCTATTGGCTCTCTAAGCTTAATCTTTTACTTATGCTTTAAGATTCTGTGGGACTTTCTACCTAGACAACCATGCAATTTTCAAAAAAGAAATTCCCATAACTTACATGCTTTTATTTATTACACTGGTCTTCTTGCACTGGCTGTGAACAGCAGTGTGATACTGAATGAGAGAAAAATATTGCTGCATTGTTTCACCTCTTACGAAAATGATTAGTCCTTCACCATTGTGTATAAAGTCAGCTGTAGTTGTAGATTTTCTTGTGATCATCTTTTTCATCTTTATTTTTATTTTTGGTTTTTGGAAACAGTTCCTCCCGTGGCTCTTGGTGGTCTGAAACTCCCTACAAGGGCTAGGCTGGACTTGATCTTACAGAGCTTCCACTGCCACCTGTGTCTGCCTCCCGTGGTGCTGTGATTACAACAGTGCACTACCATACCAGGCTCTTGTGACCTTCTCTTATAAGATAATAAAAAATACCTTCAATTCTAAATGTGTTCAAAGTTCTTATTTTTTAATAATGCATATATATTTAACTTTGTCAGTATCTTTTCTGCATCTATTAAGATCATCATAACAGTCTTAGTTTTTAATTTGGTAATGTAGACAATTACACTGATTCATTATCTAACTCCTTGGAACTATCTTTGGATCCTCAGCACAGGCTTTACTTTTGGATACTAAATTCCATCTGCTATGTGAAGGTAAGTTTTGTTTATATATCCCCTGGCGTTTAATGTCTAACTTATTTTATTCTAATATATTTAGCTGGATTGGATATCAGAGAAATATTAACACCTGTCTTTGCCTGTGATACAAAAAAAACTAAAGCAGAACCCCCATGATTTATGAAAAATAGTGGGTTTATTCAGTTCCTGATTCTGGAAGATAGGATGGTGAACTTAAAGGGGCTGCATCTATTTTAGATTACTGGTAAGAACTCAGAAGAATGCAAAGCTTGAACAAGATACTACATGTTAAAATGTGCACAAAGCCCAACTGGCATTTGTAGCTGACTCAATCACAAGATAAGTCAGTAATGTATTAATTCATTAAACATAAATTAACACGTTAATAAAGTCAATAAGAACATTCTATTTTTTTCTATTTCTATTTCTATTTTTAATGGTCCACATACTACTGCCTCTTAATATCTCACCATGAGGATCAAATTTCACTGTTATTTTGTGTCAATATTAAAACCATAGCAGAATTCAAAAACTATTTTTGAGTTCTTCATTCTCCTTGAATTTGCTCAAAGAGATTGGATAAAGTTAGTTTCATTTCTTCATCATTGGTTGAAGTATACTGTCTTTGGAAATGGACCTTCATACATGTTTTCTAATGAAATTTAGAAGAAAATTCAGTAGGGATGGGATTGCTGTCAACAACTATTATTCCCTAGGCAAACGTAATTTCTCATTGTATGTTCAGTATGTATCCTTAAATTTACAGACAAGCATACTAGTCACCATGCAACAAAGAAGCTTCTTTTTGTAGCAGATGCAGACTAATAGAATTCTACAGCTAATCACACACAGAGAATAAGTGTCTGTGAGATGCCCAGCCCTGAGTGACACATCTACAATGGAACCTCTACATCTAAGGCTCACTGAACATAGCAGAATAGGGGGTAGATAGAGAGAATACTAATGCATCTCTCAACTCTCATTAATAATATTTCCTCATGCAACAGTGTGTAATGAACACTGAAGATCCCGACTGACCAAACAATAAAGAATAAGAGGTTGCAGAGAGTGCGTCCCTGGATAAGGCTCTTATATTAAACCCCACCCACCTAGAGCTTAGGAACCACTGTGGAATAAGGGGTGGAAGATTGTAAGATCCAGGGGTGAGCAGGACCATAAGGAAACAGAGTCTTTTAGGCCTCTGGGAACTTGCTCACATGAATTTACAGAAATCATGACAGCATGAACAAGACCCATGGAAACTCAAGCAGACAAAAACCAACATAGAACTAGGGAAACGGGCTGGTGTTCCCCAACCTTAGCCAAGGAACTTCTGGCAGCTCATCCTTCCAGGGTGAGGGAGAGTTGATCTTTAAGGGAGTGACACTATATGTGTGGTCCAGGCTCCAGTGGATGAACTCACACTGAGGAACATGTGGGTACAAAAACTTGACTCAATAGGCCTTAACATATATGACAGAATACAAGAAATCCTGTGGGCAGGCTATGGGAGTGAAGCAGGGAGGGCTCTAAATACGATTAAGATCTATAGTATAAAATGTACAAAATTTATTAAAAATATACATGGGAAAAATTAAAAAGGAAAAATTCGAAGTCTCTATCCAAGCAAAACAAAACTATAACAAATTGAAGAGGAATTCCACATATAAAATAATTGAGGCAAAATGAATCATGAACCTCAATGTAAAGCCTAGTGATGTAAAACTAGTAAAAAATACCAAAGAAAATTTCCTTTGTCATGAAGATTTATATTAGATGAAGAATAATGATTCATTAGATAATTAAAATTAAAGATTTAATTGAAAGCAATTATTCAGAAAATCAAACGCAAGCAATATTCTGAATTCAGTTATTTTTAACTTCCATGCCAGAGAAAAAGCCTTATAGCTAATATTGCAGAAATAGTATTTGAAACATTAATATTAGAAAGTAAATAATAATTAATAAATACCTAGAAATTTAAACAGAATTTTCACAAAAGAAATTTACAAAAGGAGAGTAAGAGCAAAAATAATGGCTCGATGTTACTAAGTGATTAGAACACTCAAAAGGAAACACAATGTAATGCTATGCAATCATTTTCCCTTTTGTAATGGCAATACTGAATACTGACAAATAGACTGTAAGTTTCATATTTTCTTGGCACTAATGTAAAATAATATATACAAATTGGAAAACCCTGACCATTTCTGATAAAATAAAGTATACATTCATTATATGATTGATCAATCCCATTTTTTAAATGTTTAGATTACAACCCCTGACACCCTGGAAAGGAATGTTTATTATTGCTTTATTCATACTAACAAAATACAAATTAAATGCTTGCCAACTGGTAAATGAATAAAACATCTGTGGTGTATCATTTTCATGGAAATTTACTTGCCATGTAAAAGAAACAATTATTGATAACATCAACACAGATGAATCTGAAATGTGTTCCTCTATACAAAGGCACTCATTTATGAGACTATATCTTATATTCATATGAAACTTTTACAAAAGTAATACTAGATTCTAGGGACTTTGAGTTGTCAGCAGTTGCCATAAGGTTTGGATTTGGTGCAGAATCAATTATAAAGTGTAATAAAATTTTGGTGAGTAATGGAATTGTGTCCTATTAACTGACTACATCATTCCATTTGGAGAGTCATCAAATTGTTCACCAGAAGAGTTAGTTACATTCTATGTGTTTGTTGGTTTGCTTTTGAGACAGGGTCTTGTTATATAGCTCAGGCTGTCCTCAAACTCATGAGTCTTCTGCTTTAGTGTCACAGCTTGAATTACAGGTCTTATTACCACATTCTACATGTGTTAAAAAGATATAAAACTTATAGCCAAATATATATTTACACATGGCTTGATGGCAGACTAGGTCATGAATGGGAAAGTATGAATAAAATGAAAATAAAATGTAGTTGAACATTACACAAATGTCCATGAGTGAGACAGATTAAGAAATCTTGAACAATGGTTCAATATTTTCAGTGTGGTTATACCAAAATATAAAGGGCACAGAGTAATGACACTTGACTATTACATTTCTAGATGAATATGGAACTGGTTATTTTGAGAAGGATGAAAGTTCATTTAGTTCTTAGCTAAGAGATTCAGGAAATACACAGTTCTAATCAAATTTTGCCTTTCTCAAGCAAAACATGCATAGGGGAGTGCTAACTCAACCAAGTAACTAGCATTTCACCATGAGCAAAAACTTTCAACCTAAACTCTATTATTAAACTTTTATTTAGTAAAAATGTGTGAAAAGTAATATGCTATCAATTTCAGCTTAAAATACTTCCAAAGTCAAAGTTGAATCTCAGGTCTAATGACTCTATAGTAGTAAAACATTAACCTTGATACATTCAGAAGGGCAAATAGTGGAGCAGAGAGTGAATGCAACATGAAACAGTTGCAGAATATTCTTCATTATAGAGGAATAGCAACCCCATTCCTTCCGCTGAGTGGAAAGGAAGTTACCAAAGTGTGGGGCTGCAGGTTCAGGCTGGCTGCATTTCTGATTTCATTTCACTAGACTCATGCTATTGGAAATGTTGAGGGATGTGTGCTCTGTTTCTTGATACGTAGAAACTTTCCTCTTTAGTACCATACTCAAGCCAAGCTTTGAAATCTACAAAATCTGAAATCTGTTCTTTTCAGAGGGTAGTTACAAATCATTAATTTGAAAAATTACTCTGAAGTTAGTCCTCTCAATTTGAAGAACTCTTGGATAAGGATACAAGCATATTAAAATAAGCTTTCATAATCACCTCTGTAAATTCTGTCAGTGTTATTTCAAACTGACTTGATTCAGTTCTTAGTATTAAAGTGGGAAGGTGACATATGGCCACAGTGACCTATTCTGGATTTCAAATTTAGGCAAAATAATACACTATAAAATCATGGATTCTTAGGTCAGACAGTTTTTGTTAGAAGTAAAGCATGGCCAAATATGTTCTGAAGATGATTTTACCAAACTATCACGTTGAGCCAAATTATTTTAGCACCAACCCTTTGCTGTGCTGTTTTTATTTCTCCCCAGTCTTCTTAAACAATACTGATTAGGGCTGTTGTTTGAATTAAAAACAATTCCACTCTGTATGATTTACAATGAATTAATGGGAAAGGTGATAGAAACAGCATGAAAGCTTCCAGAGGTATACTTTAATCCTGCTTTAAAACTGGCTTGGTGAGAACACTGCAAATCCGACTACAGCACAGGTATGGCCAATATGACAAACGCATGAAACCCAGTTTGCATGTATTGTCCATAAACTGCAGTATTTCCCTACTACTACCAGTGAAAGCAAGCCAGAAGCCCTTAAAAGCATCTTTTCTCACGGAGTTTTCCTCTGAAACAAATTATCCTAGGATTGTGTCTGATGGCAGCCCCCAATCATAGGTCTGCATATTAAGAAAGATCAATCACTTCAAAGTTAGTTGTAGATAACTTGTGCTGTGGTTAGGATGTGATTCATCTCCCAAGGACTCATGTGTTAAAGGTTTATCCACAGTGTGGTGATATTAAGTGATGTGGGGTCATTAGGAAATGGAGCTTATTGTGAAGCTGTTAGTTCTTGGGGTGAGGGAAGTATGGCCCTCAAATGGAATTAATAAGTGTTTAACTAGTTCTTTCAAGGCTCTGAGTTAGCTTTCCAGAAAAGTTTTTGTAGGAATACCAAGAACGGACTATCCCTCTGGTGCCTTGACTCACTATGTGGTCTAGTTTACTCTCTGTTGTTGTGATAAAACATTGACCAAAAATAATTTGAGAAGGAAAGGTTATTTGGCTATCAGGTCACAGTCTATTATGGAGGGAAACCAAGGCAGGAGCTTAAGCCAGGAACATGGAGGCAGAAACTGTGAAGTACAGACCCTTGAAGAATGCTAATTGCTGGCTTACATGCTCTGGCTTGAACAGCTATTTTTCTTTACAAAGATCAGGCCAACTTGTCTAAGGAAGGCACTCTGCACAGTGGGCTGGTCCCTCCTATATCAATTAACAAGTAATAAAATGCCTAATGTTTATTATCACAGACCAAACTGATGGAGGAAATTCCTCAATTGAGGTTTCTTCTTCCAGGTATCTCTAGTTTGTGTCAAGTTGACAAAAATAGCTTGCAAACCATGTGACCACTCTTATTCAAGTGACTGATATTCATTAGGCTATCCATTATGCAATCTTCACCAGAGCAGTCTTGAATCTCTAGAACTGTTAATTAAGAAAACTCCTTCTTTATTAAATAGATAGGCTTATATAGTTTGTTATAACAACAAAACATATTAACATATTTTGTAAATGTTTTTAAAATTTATCATATTAAGTTTTTAAGAGTTAATGTCAATTTTCTGTTAGAAAGAATATTAAATTCACAGAATTCTCAGCATAAAAGCATAATATTTTATATAGAAAATGTTAGAATATTACTTTCAGCATGTAAATTATTGTGCTAATGTAAATGGGTTATATTTACTTTTAAAAAGAACATGTAATCCAGGCATGTTGTTGCATACCTGTTATCCCAGTGATCTGGAGCCTGAAGCAGGAGGACCATGGGCATGAAGCAAGCTTGAACTGCATAGCAAGACAATGTAACCAAACAAAATACACAAATATTGTAATGAGTTTTTAACAACTAATTCTGCTGTGATAAAACAAATTACTTTAATATTAAGTCTCTCAGAGGGATAAATGACACAATGGTTCCAAACGAAGGTATAGAAAGAGATATATTTAGGAAGCTACCAAGAGAAATGTGATAAGCTTATACCAAAGTAAACAGTAAAAAATGAGATGACAGCTATTAAAATTACATTATCCTTTTCTAATTAAATTACATTCTAAAAGCTAGACTCTTTCAAGAAGATGGAATGATCTTGATAAATAGACATTCTGAGATATACTAATTTAGCTTTACTATTTAGAAAACAAAAAAAAGCAGAGACACCAATATTTATCACCGACATTACTATTTAAAGAAATACTTCAAGGCCAATCATTGAGTAGACATCATGCACAGTGTTTGGAATGCTAGCTCATGACGAGATGCTGAGATGCTGAGATGCCTAAAGCCTATAGATTGTCAGGAGATGAATGCTCAATCTAAGTAATAAAGATATTTAATGTGAAAATATATGAAGTTGTTTTACATGCTTGGCGGTCTCTAGGGAACAAATTGCTAATATACTATTTTAAAAATGGAAAATTACATATTTGTAGTAAATGATCCAGCAGTAAAGATCACCAGAAACAATGTGTATGATGCCCAAATAGTCTATCAGGATGATTAATAAAACTATCTGATAGATAAAATTCTAGGAACATGGAGCAATATTGCTGGCATAAAGGCAACAAGAATATATAATGAGTATTTTACTGCACAATACCAGAGGGCAAATATTCTCATTGTAGAACTAGGAAAGAAACATGATAGATGAATGTTTTATGCTGGAAAATCACAAAATTATGATACAACTTACACAAAATTTATTTTGTATCCTGTGTTTGGAGAGGGAAGATCACACTTCTTAAAGTGCAACATTTAAACTGTCATTATCACCATTCTGGTCAGAAGTTTATTTCTCTGATAATCTGATTTTTTTATATTCAGAGGCAGGCATGATAACTGCCAATTTGAAGCAATTTCAAACAAAGTGCAGAGGTAAACATGTCAACACTAGATTTCAAATCAGGAGTGGGATCGAAGCTTTCATACTTCCCCCTTAAGTAGATTTCCATCCATGTCTTGTTCCATTTTGTTCCAGAATTGTTCTAACATAACTTGGCTTGAAAATATAGAGCTTTCAAAATATTCCTAAATATTGTTTTTCAACTGTTCCCCATTGCTACTTAGAGTTAACCCTTAGAAACCCATGGATCACTAAGAGCAGAAAGATTCTTGTTTAGTAAAATATCCTTTAGCCAAAAACATTCTTTGAATGATCCAAAAAATTTAAAGTAGAAAATAAGATTAATAATAGTGACCATTAAAAAACTAAATACAGTAGTATAAAGACATTCTAGAAAAGAACATCTGAAAAAATATATTAACACATGCATATTTGTGCCCAGTCTTAAACTCAGGGCAGACAGATATAATATGGAATTATTTTGTTGCCCCCCATTTTGATAGTATTTTTTAAATTTCACATACTTTGATTTTCTATGAAGGATGATATTTTACTTTTCTACTGGAATTTTAAAATTATGACCTGAAAAGAATCATCCAGTTAACTTTTTAAACTGAAATATAGTTGCTTATTTAATGGTTTTCATTTGTATAGAATTTTCTGAATGAAGTAAAGTATGTCATGTCAAAATACCCACCTAGTAGTCCTGAAGCTGGGATTCTCTTGAGGAAACTTTGTATTATATATCTTCCCATGGTCTGTACATGGTCCCCACCTGTATCTGTGCATCTGGTGACTGTTCATTTCTAGCCAGTTTAATTCTCCTGCAGTAACAGCCGACTTTTCCCTTATGCCCACAGGTGCCAACTGTTAAATGTGTTTCTAATTGCACTGTAATCGCCGATTTTTACACATCTTTCTTCTTTTGACTCACACTATTTCAGTCTATCCCTATAATGTATATTATGCAAAACATTTCATGTAAAACTCTTTACTTGGGCCTTTGATAATAGCTCTTAGTTTAATAACTGACTTCTTCAATTCTGGAAGATAGTCAATGACATTCATACACTGACTGCCAGACTCTCCAGGGAATAAATTGGGGATAGTTGGAGTGCTGCTACCCAAAGTGTTGGGTAATGAACAAAAATCACTAGTTTCTGTATCAAAGTGAAATAGGAAAGTTTGCTGAGCAGAACAGAAAGAAAGAAAATCCTGAGTCCAATTAGTAAGAATTTATTCCAGGGGGGAGATTTGCTCTTCCCAGGGAGTGGTAGTCCAACTGCAGAAGGTGGCGACCATGGTTTGACGCAAAGAGCCACAGAAAATCTGCACTGTGAATCCAGTTACAGATGTTTTAAAGAGGAGAGAGTAAAAGGTAGGAGGATAAAAACCAAACAACGCATGGTAGGTGTATGTGTAGAGAGAGGACAGGCACCAGGGAAGTCCATTCTTCTTGACCAGACTGACCTGCAGGAAGACATTTTAGAAAGACCTCTCATAAATCAGTGAATTCCAGGCAAACATTCTCTCTAACCCACACATTCCAGAGTCCACAACAAGTGCCTTGAAACTATATTCTGAAACCTACTTCTTGATAGCGGGTGGGAGTTGGAAATCTGTTCTGAGCAATAGTCTGAAGTGGAATTTAGGTACCGGCTCTGCATATGCAAATATGTCCACGGAAATGATGGCATGCACAGATGTCCATTTTAGTATTTAAACAGATGCATTATGGTTCATCGATCACATTTAGTATTCTACTCATCCTTTCCCTTTCTTGCCAGTTTATAACTTTCACTATCCTACATTTGAGTTGACTTATTTACCATCCACAAGTGAGAGAATATCTGGGCTGTATGTCTTTCTGTTTCTAGCTCTTTTTATTTAACATAATGCCCTCTGGGTTCATCCGTCTTGTGTTCCTAAGGACTGCAGTTCATTCTCCTTTGTAGTCAGAAAATATGCCATTGTGGATATACATACCCTGGTTTTCTTTATCCATTCACCTACTGTTGGGCACCCAGGTTGACTCTTAGCAGGTGTGACCTCTTAACTCTCTACATTCAAATGCTGTGCTGAGCCCTCTGATTTTCTTTTGTGAATTTTAATTATTGCTATTAATCGATATTCTCAATGTCATATCCATTCCACAAAACTCACCCTAGCATTCCGGCTCAATGTACCAAATTGCCTTATCTAAGTATTCTAGTATTTTACCTCAACTCATTTGTCTTCTACAGAAGGACTTGTATTATAACTTTGATCCTTAATTTTGATTTATCAGAGCAACAGTCTGCCTCTGTTTAATACCCATCATTGCTTAAAGAGCAATGTCTGGGAAAAAAAAAAACACATACAAAGGTTTACATGAACTAATTTGTGATTATTTGTGTAGTTTTTCTACTAACTGAAGGAAGAAATCAAGGAATTATAGATGAGGAAAATAGGTGACTTTAGAAAATTTGTAGTAATTACTGTGAAAGCTGATAAGTCAGTACCACTTTGGGCATAAATAATTTCAGTTAAGAGCTGAGATATTTAGTTACTTTTTTAATGATTAGAAAAAGCATAGTGGGATTCTCTGTACTTTTCTGAGGCATTCTTTAATTATCAAACAAAGATAAAATGCATACCTTTCCTGTGAGATAAAGGTCTGCTTAGCAATGAATCCTGAAGCAATAAGGAAAGATGTCAGGCCTATGCCAGGGCAATGCCTTTGGGATCAGCCTAAAGGTTTCAGCTCAAATTAAAGTCTCCCAGAGTTTTGTACTTAGGAATTAAGAGTTAGTTGTTACTGAGAAAAAATAAAATGGCAAATAGTTGTAGGAAACCAGGATGCCAGGCCCTAGGGTGAGGTGAGCCTAAAACTTATAGGTCCAGGCTGCATTCTCTGCTAATAGGGAGGGGCACTGAAAACAGTGGCTCTGATAATCCCTGCCTTGCTGAACACTGTTGGGCTGGCAGGAGGAAGCGGCCTGGTCATAAAAGTGCAGGCTCCCTGCTCTGTGGGAAAGCATCTTGGTCAACAACCCTTAGCTCATCTCCTTGTCCTAAACAAATAACTCAGCTATCCCTGGCTAAGAGATTAGGCCAGGGTAAAGGTTTACTCCTGAGCTAAAAGTTCACTGGGCTTTTAGCTTTAAGAAAGAAAACACTGTGGCCAATAAATTACTGGATGGGCATTGATAACCTTGAGCAAAAGTTTAAAAATCCTTTTGGCGCCAACTAACAGACTAAATGTCCTGTTTCTTTGTACACTAAATCTTTGTATGTGACTTCCATACCCCACGTGACTGCTAGTTCCTTGGGATGTATAAAAACCAAATGAATTTTAAAATAAATCGTCCTGTTGGGAAGACATAGGTCCCAGAGTTTGACTCTGTCGCTGATCAGACCCTCTGCCCTGAAGCCAGCTGGTCCCCCGGTAAGCAAAGCAAACCTGAGTCTCTACAATTAGTAAACTTAATCTTTATGAAATATATTCTCCATTAAAGTGAATAAAATTTAAAATATAACGTCTAGACTCTAGAGATGTGTTTTAAAAATTGGTATATATTTTAATGTGGAGCACTCATGACAAAGTATCATGTTATAGAATCACACTACTGGGTCATACATTCTGCAACCATGGAGTATTGATTAATATACTCATGCAAATGTGAAATATCAAACTTTCCCAATTTGCCAATACACAAAAAATGGAAAATTGTTAATAGAAGTTCTCATTTTATGTTTCTCTACATAATATTTTAAAATGTTTGACACTACCACTGTCTAGCCTGAAATAAATGAAACAATAATATCTAGAATACTAAACATTATTAATGGAAACGTCATAAATTGATTACAAGAAAATGACACATGTATGATTTCTTAGTTGCAAGGACTGGCTTATCTACACCTATGCTTCTTATTAGAAAACATGTTGCCATTTCACAGAAGGGATTATTAGATCACTTTTAAGAGTTGTCTTCCATTAGTCTTCTATCAAATACGCTTTGCCATGTACTGTAGAAGCTCCTCTGGTAAAGGGGCGAGTTGAGGGTGAAATGAGGAATGAGCCAGCAGAAATGAGGCTCTGAAGTGGGGACCAGCTTGATTTCTCCTTGTTTGTTCTGCAGCTCGTGTGTGTAGTTCCTTCAGCAATAGGCTCTTGCTATCCAGTATTGTTGGGAAACAAAGAGCAGGGCAATGGTCAGTATTGTTTGGGAGTCTATGGAACACCTGGTCAAGAGCATCTAGTGGAACACTGAAGTATTTTTTATGATGTCTAGTAAAGGTAATGTCCTGTTATCTGATAACTCTTTTCACTCTCTTATTATGATGTATAAATGTATATACTTTAAAAATATTCTATAGTTTTAGGTTTCCATATGCTTTCTTCTAAAGGTCTTCAGTATTACTTTTACCTCTCCATACTCCCTGCTCTGTCCTGCTCCTCCCATTCCCCGACCCTGAGCCATTTAACCCTTCCTAGTCTAATGTTTCCCTCTACTCCTTCATATCACTGCATTCTATGGCTCCTTTTAGGAAGCCGCCACCCCACCCACTCATGGCTGGTTATTAGTTTCTTGACCTCTCTGAATTTTCAAATTGAAGTATGCATACCTAGGATTTCAAAGATAACATCCCACTGTGAGCAAGAACATGAGACATTGCCTTTCTGAGTCTGGGTTTCATCACTCAGGATGATTGTTTCCATTTTCATCCACTGATCTGTGGATTTCATAATTTTGTTTAAGAGTGGAATAATATTCCTTTTTTATATATTATCACACCTTAATTATCCATTTATCAGTTGATGGACATCTGCATTTCTTCCAAATTCTGAATATTATGAAAAAAAGAAGAAATGAACATGGATGAACAGGCATTTTTGTAGTAGGGTATAGATTCCTTTGGGTATATGCCAAAAAGTGACATGGCTGGATTGTATGGCCAATCAGTTTCAAGCGTTTTGAATAATCTCCACATTGGTTTCCATAGTAACTGTGGCAGTTTGTACTCCCAGGAACTGTGGTTAAGTGTTAGCTCTGTCTCCTCATCTTCATCAGTATTTATTTCATTTGCTATATGGATTTAGCCAATCTGTTTATGGTAATATGAAACCTCATGTTTTCATGTTTTTTAATATGCATTTCCCTGATAACTAAAGATCTTGAACATTATTTAAAGTATTTTTCAATCATTTGCATTAAATTTTAGAGAATTTCTGTTCAGATCCTTGCTCCAAGTTTTATTTTTTTGATGTTTACTTTTTTGAGTTGTTGGTTTATTCTACATACAAACCTGACAGATGTACAGCTGGAAAAGATATTCTCTCATTCTATAGGTTGTCTATTCATTCAAATGATTGTGTCCTTCAATTCATAGCTTTTGTTGTTGTCCTTCTTATCTATTGTTAGGCCTAATGCTTGCACTTAGGAGTCCTGTTCAAAAAGTCCTTTCCTGTGCCTGTAAGCTCCAATCTATTCCCTGTGTTCTCTTCTACCTGATTAAAGGTGTTTGGTCTTATTTTCAGATCCTTGATTTACTTGGAGTCGAGATTTTTGCATGGTTAGAGATGGGGATGTAGTTCACTCTTCATGCCCACATCCAAGTTGACCAGCACCATTTGTTGTCCATGCTCTCTTTTCTCTAGTATTTCTCTTGGTTCCTTTGTCAAAAGTCTTGCAACTGTAAATGTGTAGATGTAAATTAGGTCCTCAATTCTATCCTACTGATCTGTTTGACTAAGTTTATGCCATTATCATCTTCATTTATATTATTATATCTTTGTAGTATAATTTGAGATCAGAGAGAGTAATGCCTGAGCTGTCTTTTTCTCACTGTTCAGAATTATATTGTCTATATAGATATTTTTGTGTTTCTGTTTGGAATTTGAGATTATTTTTTCAATATTTGTGAAGGACTGTGTTGGAGTTTGAATACATATTGCATTGTCTTTGTACATTGCTTTGGATGTGATGACCATGTTCACAAGATTAATCCTATGCTTTTCTTGCATAGGTCTTTTGCTTCCTTTGTTGGATTTATTCCAAGGTGTTTTATGGACTTTGAGGCTACCGTGAATGGGATTGTTTCCTGAATTTCTTTCTTTGTATGTTTATTGTTAGTGCATTGAAAGGCTACTTATTTGGGGGTGTTAATTTTATATCCTGCTACTTTTCTAAATATATTTATCATGCCTAAGTGTTTTCAGATCGAGTCTTTAAGATCCTTCATATATAGAATTATATTGTGTGCAATTAAAGATACTTTGACTTATTTCCTTCCCAATTTTTATTCAATTTATCTCCATTGTCTTATTGTTCTAGCTAAGATTTCGACTACTAGGTTGAACAGGGATGGAGAGAGTGGACATCCTTGTGTTGTTCCTGAATTTAAGGGGAATGCTTTGAGTTTTTCTCCATTTAGTGTGATATCGCTTGTGGGCAGGTGGTATATTGCCTTTATTATGTTGAGATATATCCTGAATACATAGGTTCTCTATGAATTTTATCATGAATGGCTGTTGTATTTTGTCAAAAGCCTTTATTGCCTTTGGTGAGATGCTTTAGTGGTTTTCTGTCCTTGAATCTGTTTAAGTGGCAGATTACATGTATTGATTTATATATGTTGAGCCATCCCTGAATCTCTGGGATGATGTTAACTTAATCATGGTGGATGAAATATTTGGTAGGATTTTTCATTCAACTTGCAAGTATTTTGTTTAAAGTTTTACATCTATGTTCATGAGAGAGACTGGTCTATAATTTAATTTTTTTTGTAGGTGTCTTTACCTAGATTTTGTTTAGAAGAATACTGGCTTCATAGAAGAAATTTTGGAGTGCTTCTTCATTTTCCATTTTAAGGCATATTTTGAGGAGTATTGATATTAGTTCTTCTTTGAATGCTTGGTAGAATTCTATACTATATTAATCTGGTTCTGGGCTCTTTTTAATGGGGAGATTTTTAATTATCAAATTAATTGGCTGCTGTGAGTCTGTTTAGAATACTTATACCATCTTAATTTAATTTTGAAAGATCATAAATATCAAGAAAATTATCCATTTCTTTTAGAGTTTCTCATTTAATAAAATGCAGATTTTTAAATATGTTCTTATGAGGTGAATTTCCTTCAGGTCAGTTATGTTGTTTCCTTTTTCATCTCTGAGTTTGTTTATTGGGCCGTCTCTCTCTTTCTTTTGGTTAATTTTGCTAAAGGTTTTTCAATGCTATTCGTCTTTGCAAACAATGAACTCTACATTTCATTGATTTCTGATTAGTTTTGTTCACTTGTATTTCATTAATTTCAGGCTTGATTTTCCTTATCTCTTCCAGTCTACTCTCTTTAGATGTTTCTTCTTGGTTGATCAGGGTTTTCAGTTGCATCTTTAATTTATTCATATAAGAAATTTCTAATTTTCTTCTGTAGACACTTAACTTTTAAATCTTCCTCTTAGAACGGTCTTCATTGTGTTCCAAAGTATTGGCATGTTGTGTTTTCATCATTCAATTATAGGAATATTTTAATTTCCTTCTTGATTTCTCCTGTGATTCAATGTTTATACATTAATATGTTTTTTTAGCTTCCATGTATTTGTGTAATCTTCCCAACATTCATTGTTGTTGATATCTAGCTTATTCCTTTGTGGTAGGATGGAATACAAATTGATACTTCAATTTTGTAAGTTTGTGGAGACTTGCTTTGTCCTAACATGTGGCCAGTTTTCTATAACATTCCATGGGCTGTTGAGAAGAAACTCTATTCTTGGGTGTTTTGGATGGAATGTTCTGCAGATGTTTGTAAAGTACATTTGGTATATGGTGTCAATTAACTCCAGAGTTTCTCTGTTTAGTTTTGGTCTGATTGACAGCATGGTATTGAAGTCACCCACTAACATTGCTTTGGAGTCAATGTGAGATTTTAGCATTAATAAAGTTCTTATTTTTAATGAAATTAGATGCCCCTATGTATGGTGCATGTATGTTTAGGGTTGTAAAATCTTCTTGGTAGATTTTTTCCTTTAGTGAATATGAAGGACCTTCCCCATCTCTTCTGCTTAGTTTCAGTTCAAAGTCCATTTTGTTGAATATTAGAACATTTACACATGCTTGGTTCTTGGTTCCATTTTATTTGAATAACTTTTTCCATCCTCTTACACTAAGGTGATGTTGATAGTGTTGATGAGATTCATGCCTTGGGGTAGCAAATCAATGGACCTTGTTATCTAATCTAATCAGTTCATGTCTTTTTTCCTGGAGTGTTGAGACCATTCATATTGAGGATTATTATTGATCAATGTTTATTAATCCCTGTTATGTTGGTGTTGCAGTGCTGTTTTCTTAAACATCTTTTGGTTGACTATTCTGGAGTAATTTATTTATTCTTTGTGCCCCCTTGAGAGGGTTTAGTCTTCTGTGTGAAGTATTCTCTGTAGAGCTGGTTTTTTGGACATACATTCCTTTTATCTGTTTTTGTCATGGAAAGTGAGCATCTGGATTTTTGTAGTGTTTTGTTTTAATATGGATAAGTGATCTTTTCCTTCTTGAATGCTTGTACCTTATTTGCTTTATTGTTTCCCCAGTTCGTCAGATTATGACCTACCAGAGTAGTGCTTGGTGTTTAGTTTTGGAGTCACTTTATGTTGGTGTACAATTTGGGTGAAGGAAGTTGCATCACTTTAGCTCGTTATAGGTTTAGCTTCTGAGTTGTGATTTCAGTGTCGACTGTATACCTGGACCAGCAGGGTGGGATGGAGCTGCTATGTGTGTATGTTGACTGGTAGGTTAAGGTGGGACTTTACAGGTCTTGGGTGAACAGAGCTCAGATGGTGGGGTGCAGGGAAATCTCAGGGATAAAGCTACAAACTGCAAGTCTTGATTGGGGGAGGATCCCAGAGATCCAAGCTGGACTGAGAGGTGAGATGATGGGAGGTTGATTAACTCTACTAAGATGAAGTGTGTACACATGCAGGATAGTTAGCATCCCTGTGACCTGGGGAAATCTGAGAGCTAAGATGGAGGATGCTAGAGGGTTCTCAGGACAGAGATCCAGGACACAAGCCTAAGATGGAAGGTGCTAGGGGGTCTCAGGACAGAGTTCCTAGACACAAGCCTAAGGTGGGGATGGAGGAGGATCTCAGGAGACTCAAATTGGGCTGAGAGATGAGATGGTGGGGATTTGGTAAAATTATTAAATAGCCATTTTAATTGTTAGACATTAGTTCTTGACTTCATAAGGATATTTGCATATATAATGTGTTTTAAGTATGCTTTCCTCCTATACATCATGCCCCCCCTTTTCCTCTTCTACTTTCTTCTACACACTGTTGATGATCTTGACATTTTCCCTTTTACTTTCATGTCATATATATGCGTACCTGACTTTTATGTAATTGATGATAACATGTTCAACTCACATTTTTTTCCATAAATATCCTAGATTAGATTTATCCTAGATTTGGAGCTAATGGTTTTCATTTATTTAAATGAAGAAGTCTTGTACATTGGTGTTTATTTGCAATATTAGGTAGCAGATAAACTTTACAGTATTTATTATCTATACAAAGAAAAATTTCTTTAAGTTTTATCACACCTTGTTTTGCTCATATCAGGATATGCTGAACGGCAACTGACGTTTTTAGGCATGATGAAATGAAAATGAAATATTTTAATATCTTAAAAGTATACATTTGTTATCAAGATCTTTACAGTTTTGAAATTCTTTACCACTCTGGCTGTGTCCAAAAAAACACAGTGTGGGTTGATTTAAATGGTTTGGTAAAATACATGTTACATTACTCCCTAAACAGATTGACATTGGAGGCTCTCAAAAGCAAGGGAGTCCCTTCCATTATTTATTATTCTTTAGGCCCTTAATCACAATCTGTGAGCCAGAGAAATAAATAAAATATTCATTAAAACACTTTAGCTATCAATATAGCATAACTGAAGATGGAAGGAATGACCTGACATACATAAGCTGCTTTCGGATTAAGATATCATGATAAGATTTTTCCATACAAAATAATAATAGTGTCTTTTAAATTCCTCAGGAGCTTAGAGGAAGTGCTATTTTTCATAAGAATCTACACATCTATAATTCGACAATCTACAAAACCACATAAATGTCACTTTGTGTATTTGATACATGAAAATACCATTTAAAAGCCAAGAAAATTATTTATCACTTTATTTTATCACTTCTAGAAAATTTGTATTTGTAAACTATAAACAACCATCGTCTAACTAAGACTTTGAAAAATAATGCAGTGATTTGTGTATTCAAGATAACTTGATTTTTCTGTAGGAATCCTTATTCAAAGTTCCTATGATTTAGCAAAGATATTTTCTGTGGAGGGCTAGATAGCACATGCTTAGGTTTTGTAGGAAATAGCTCGTCTCAATCCCATACCCTCTTTCAATAATTACTAACCTTATAAATATATATAATAATGATTTTTACAGCAAGGATTATATAAAATCATGTCTGGAAACAGGATCTTTCCCATGGCTTTTGCTCTTTTGATGGCCACTTGTCCTATCAGGTGTCATATTCAGCTTCATAACAAACAAAAAGACTACTGGCCATGATTTCTTCTAAATGAGATTAGTAGAAGTTTATAAATTTTGCCTACATATTTTTTTCTGTCTTAATGAAACTAAATGCATTCAGTTGTAAAAATTCTAGCATGTAAGTTGTTATGGATTCCATTGTGAAAATGATTTCAAATGCTTCTATTAAATTTATAGGCTAAATAACATAAGGGCCTGAAATCCTTCTTAGTAAATATATAATTTGTGTTTTCAAACTAGTGGCATTCTTGTACAGAAGAAGCTAACCTCTTTAAAGTTATTGCAATTCAATACACAATTGAGTATAGAGAAGGTAACAGGATTTCCCAGATATTATGCATGTGCATGCATATATAAAATCAGGCTTTAAGTAATAAAGTTGCCAAACAGAAAATCATGACAGCGTTCAGAATTAAGAAAAACAAAGTGACTGCTTTTGTATAGAAATATGTGACAGGAACTGAGTCAGGCAAAAGTCAAAATTTCAGTATTAAAACTAGAATATGAAATGAGAAAAACCATGTTAGGTGGTTCATCCATTAGCCTTCAAAACTTTGCTTTTCTTGGTTTAGTACAGTTGGATGAAATATATGCCTTGAATTGGACCTTTAAACAATATATATAGTTCCTATGACAAAAGACACATTTGATTCTCAGAAGGTAGCCCATACTCAATCATCTACTAGTTTTCTACTATGTAACTATGAAATAATTATGGTAGGAAAATATTTAAGTGTTTCATAAAGGTGCATATCACTTACATCTGTAAATTGTCCTAGAGTTTGCATAAAATCTTGGCTGAATAGTCCAGGACTCACAATAGTTAACAATTTGTAACTGTAGTATTTCAGTTACATTGCTTTTGGACGCATTTTCTTATTCCAAATATTATGATGTTACTTTGATTTTTTTTTTTTTTGGTCTTTTTGAGACAAGGTCTCCCTGTAGCTCCAGCTGTCCTGAAACTCACTATGTAAACCAGGCTGGCCTTAAACTCACAGAGATACGCCTGCCTCTGCCTCCCTAGTGCTGGGATTAAAGGCAAGCTGTTACTTTGACTTTTTAATAAATCAGGTGCATTGAAAATCATTTTCAACTATCATGATGAGTAGTTATTAATTAAACTGTCAAGAATTATTAACCATGACTTTGCTTTAGGTACTAGAACATATATCAATAAAATGGCATTTGCCCTATTCTTAAAACATATGTTAATATATATAATAATAAGAGCTACAATAAAAAATGAGCTGGGAGCTGGAGAGATGGCTCAGGGTGTTAGAGCACTGACTGCTCTTGCAGAGGAGCTTAGTTTGATTCCCAGTGCCCACATGGCAGATATGAACTGTCCTTAACTCCAGTCCTTGAGAAATCTGATGCTCTCTTCTGATCCCCACCGCGTTGCACTACATGGGTGCATGCATGTACATGCATGCAATACACTTATACACATTAAGAAATGAAACAAAACCATGAATTGGCAAGATATACTCAGTGATCCAATAGTGGCATGAATGTTGTGAGAGTAAGCAACATTCCAATTGAGTTTAAGGTCCACTTCACAATATGGATTCTATTCCTGACACTGTTACCATGGCCAGAAATCTGTGACTTGACATGTCACAGGCCATAGTGAGAATGTACTACTATTATTCTGCTAAATGGGCATAGCATTAAACCAACTCATAATATATTATTCTTATACAAGTAGATTATTGCATCTCTCAGGTCACAGAAGAGAAGCTTCTTTTTATATTTTATTTATTATTTGTGTTTTACTTGTATGAATGTATTACTGCATGTATGTAAGTGGACTCATGTTGTGCAATGCCTGTGGAGGCAGAAGAGGGCATCAGATCCTCTGGAACTGGAGTTAGAAGCTGGAATTGTTAGTTGCCATGTAGGTGCTAGAAAACCGGACCTGGGTCCTCTGCAAGAGCTCTTACCTGTTGAGCCATCTCTCCATTTGCAACAAACTTCCTCTTGCAGCAGACGGTGACTAAAACAAAGAACCACAACTGGTTAATGTGTGGACCACGAGGTACTGCAGATGCTAGGACACTTATGTTTCATACTCTCTTCCTATGGCTCAGAGATCTTTGAAGAAAGTAGGACAGAAAAATTGCAAGACCTAGAGGTGGTGGATGAAAGCAAGGAAAACATGGTTTCTGGGGATAGCAGGGAAGTTGCACATGGGAACCTGCATCACTTGTAACAGCATACACAAGACCTGTGTTAGTTAAAGTGACACAAAATCCCAGCATGGATCGCAGCAAGAAATGAGCACGAAGACCCAGCCATCGGTGTGGAGGTATTGGCAATGATAGCTACTGGGAGAGTGTCAGTTTTCCTTAAAAGTGTGATGAGATATAGGATCACCAGGCTCCAGGGTATGAACCTATGCTCAAAAGTATTTGGCAAACACAAGTCAGACTGGATAGGCCTTAAAGATAATAGGGGACATAAAGTGAGAGGTTGTAGGGAGGTAGAGGTGGATCTAAAAGGTGGGGTCTGAATATAGTCAAAATAAAAGAATCAATAAAAGTATTGAAAAAACCATGGAAGCTGGGATGCAGATTAGTTGGTAGGGATCTTGCTTACCATGCAGGAAGTTATGGATTCAATTTCCAGTACTATAAAACATGATGGCTCACACCTATAATCCTAGCACTTTGGGGGCTGAGGTAGGCGAACTACGGGTTTGAAGCCAGTCTGAGCTAAAAGTGAGACCCTGTCTCAAAAATTGTAAAATATATTATAAATAAAATGGAACAATATGGATCTATATTCTTCTACATGCAGGTATCCAGTTTGGCCAGCACCATTTGTTGAAAATGTTATCATTTGTTTTGAGCACCTTCATTAAAAAAAAATAGATGCAGTCTTTTATTCTCTGTAACTTGGCCAGCAGGCTCCACCTTAGCTGAGGAACTATTGGAAGCTGATCACTGCAGGGAGAGGGGCATTTGATCTTCTGTAAGGGAGAGATTCTAGATAGGCTGACTAGACTCCAGTCGATGAACTTGCACCAACGGACATCTGCGTAAAGATGTTTGACCAGCTAGGACTTAACATATATAACAGAATGCATAAAATCCAGTGTGGTGGGGGTTGTGAGGGGCACAGATGGGGGAGGGGTTTCTAAATTTGTCTCCTGCATGCCTATGAAAGTTTTATCAACCTTGATCAGCTGTAAACCCTGTGAGCTAGTGGCTTGACAAAATATGCCAAATGGTGCATTAGTGGCATGGATATCATGGGACTAAACAATCATCTTATAATTGGATTAAGGCTCACTTCACTACAGGGTGTCCATACTTGATGTTCTTATCAGGGCAAGAACCTGACCCTAGACAAACCACAGGCCATAGGGGAGAACCTACTGTTATCATTCTGCTAAATAGACATTATATTAGTCTGACTAACAATGGTTTATTTTTATATCCATAGATTAGTACATCCCTCAGTTCTCACCCCAGAAGGATCTTCGTACAGCAGATGGTGATTAACAAAGGCATCCACAAATAGATAATGCACAGAAAATTAGAGACTCTGGACTGTGGATTTCTCAACTCTAAATGGGACACACCTTCTCTCTGAAGGCTAAGGGATCATGTGCAAGAGGAGGTGGAAAAACTGATAAGAGCAGAGGTGATAGATGAGTATTAGGAAACTGCTGTCTGGACACCACAGAGTACTTGTACAAATGAATCCATAAAGCTATGATAACATGCACAAGGCCAATTCAAAGCCAAGCCAGACAGAGTCCCAGCATAGCTGAGGGAGGTTTTCAGAAAGCCCCAGCCCTAGTTGAAAATCTATTGGAAACTGATTAATGCTTGGGGAGGGAGAGTCACTTTTCCTTACTGGTGTGATGGTGTGACACCTGGTAATTTGATCATACTCCAGGTCATGGATGCATACACAAGAGCACTTGGGAGGCAGGGATTGAAATCAATAGACCTTTAAATAACAAAATTATATATTTGCTATCTATCTATCTATCTATCTATCTATCTATCATCTATCTATGTATCTATTTATGTGGGTGTGTATGTGTGTGTGTGTGAATAATAGATAATGATGGGGAACATGAAATTGGGGAGGGGGTAGAGAATATGGGCTGAAGACAGGGTAGCTTTAAATGTGTTCAAAATACATTGTATGAAATTCTGAAATAAATAAAAGTTAAAATTAAAAAAAAAGAAGAAACAAAGTAGCATCTTTATTACAAAATATCTAAACTACTATTTGTTCATTGACATAAACTCCAGTGAACAGAAAATTGTATATGAACATTTCTCTTTTGATTTTCTTTAATTTCTTTCTAGTATACTTATTTTTATTTATCACTAATAATTTCAGAAGAGTCCCATATAGTTCTTAGCATTTCATACTAATCTAGGAAATATTTATATAAAACCAATATCTCAGCAAAGATTCCAAAACCATCTAATGACATGGGGGCTCTAATGGTAGCTTCTGCAATCTCTAACATAAAAACTGTTATATTTTCAGAAAAGATGAGAAACAAGATCACAAAATTACATCATAGAGACGTAAGTAAATTCTCCCACCAACAAAAGTAACAATCATTGTGAATGAACCATTTCTTAGTCATTCTACTGTAATATTCTTTCTATGGATGTAAGGTTAGTAGCAATTTCTATTGTTTCCACACATTGTAAATATTCTATAATGCATATTACTCTATAATTCCTCTATATCTCTATTTAGAGATATAATCAGAGCATGAAATATGTCACAGTGGTTTAATTTATACCAAAGGAATGGGCAAAAGGCATAAACTAAGATCAATTTTTCATTCAATAATATGCTAATATTCATATAGGATACAGATGATTTTACAAAATTTGTAGGGTGGCCATAAAAATGACACAGGGTGGTGTTGGAGAGGTGATTTGGCAGTCAAAAGCACTGGTTGTTCTTGAAGAGGGCCTGGATTTGATTCCCAGAACCCACATAGTGGCTAACTCTCTTTAACTCCAGTTCCAGGGGCATCCAAAGCCTTCTCCTGACCTCAGTGGACATTGCATGACATGTATGCAGTTGCATATATGCAGGCAATGCACTCATACACATAAAATGAAAAAAATAAAGAAAATATTTTAAAAAATAACTACAGGGTTTGGAAACAGAGGAATTGATCAAAAAGATGAAAAAGTGCAAGTACGTGATATGCTTATGCACATGTATCCTTTACATATCTATTTTAGGTAAAAACACAGAAATAAATATTTGACTTGAAATGAGAACATGATCTCCGTGTTAAGGGGCTATGGTAAAGTAAATCCATATACATATTATTACTTTTAACTAGTGCAAATACTAGATTGTGGATCTACTGCTTCCCTATGTGTAGAGGAATGATATCCATAAAATGTCAAATGTTAATCTTCACAGGTATCAAACCGTGTTTTTAATTTTGACCCTGGCCCTTGACTTCTCTACTACCAATTATGCAATGCCCTCACTGACATGAGCGAGCTTCAAGGATGACAAAGGTGGTTTAGCACTGGTACCTTTAGTAGAAGCCAAGATTGAGCACCATGATTTATTTTTAGCTTTATCTTTAGTAGCTTGACCTCATATAATAAAACACAACCTTATACAAGTGGATGGCACTCACCAAAGGAGAAATAAAATCTTTAGGAACTTATTTCAAAATAAAGTTTCTAAGGTTTTTCCTGTTTATAAGGCTATAACAAAAAATGGAATTAGACACATATATTTTTCATTGAGAAGTTCAGATAAAGAGCTAATTATGTGTCTGTGTCAATGGAGATATATTTAGATACACATAAAGGTATAGATACCTGTGCTATTAAGAAGTGTCAGTAATTATCTATGGGTAGTGACATGTTTGGTGATTTCACTTCCTATTTTTAATTTGTTTTTGAGACTGGGTCTCTCTCATGTAGACTAGGCTAGCCTCAGTCTTACAGAGATCCATTTGCCTCTGCCTCCAGAGTTCTGGATTAAAGCATGTGCCACCACATCCTACTTCCTCTTTTTAACACTTAGAACTTAAAAGGTTTACAAATAATGCATATCATTTTATTATAGAAGAAAAATAACATCAAGAAATAGAAATTGTTTTTTCACAGTATATTTGAGATAGGATCTCATGTAGCCCAGGTTGGTTTGAACTCACTGTAAATTCAGGCTGGTCTTGGAATTTCTGACATCCTGGTCATCCTGTCTCATCCTCCCAAGCACTAGGAAAATAGATGTAAGTCACTAAAACTAACATAGAAATTCTTAAACATTTCAAGTTATAATTTCTTCAAATTTGATATAAAATATTAAGATATTCATAATTTCTTTTAAAATTATTTTTTGGTATTTTTTGAGACAGGATCTCCCTGTAGTCCCAGATGGTGTGGAACTCCTTATACATACCAGGCTAGCCTTGAACTCACAGAGATCCTCTTGTTTCTGCCTCCCGAGAGTTAGGAGTAAAGGTGTACACAACCACATTCGACTCCATACTCCATAACATTAAAAATATAGAATTTAAAGTTAGAAACCATGTTGCTTATCTATTTTAAATGAAATCACATCACTTTCAATGACAAAATAATTAACTAGTAAGCAATCTACTACCATAAGGATTTATGATGCTCATCTATTTGCAATCAAACTTGAAACAGAGTAACACTTACCAGCCTTTGCTTTGCATCCTGGAAGACACAACTTCAAATCCCACTGCATCATTTACTGTGTGATGTTTAGACAAGTTACTTTAAAGTGTTCCTTGTTTTCTCAACCAGAAACATAGATAGATACGACTCATGTTGTAGCTATTTCCCATAGATCAGACGTGAAAATATATCTGACAATATCAGTCATGGTTAAATAATAGCCAAGACATCACAAAATCTGAAGAGATGTTTCAGTCACATGTTCAAGTAGATTTAAATGGAACTCTGATATTTTGTCTTGAAATTCTGTTCAGAGTAAATTATATTCACGTTTGAAAGAAAATGTTCAGGCCTCTGATATTTAGCAGGATAACCAAGGCCCACATGTTCATTATAAACTGAATTCAACTGCTTTGGTTTCTGTGTAATCCTTGATGCCCTCCTTGTGGTTTCTGTACTGTTTCTATCCTTAGCCAGCAGGCAGAAAACTTGCATATGTTATTCAAGCTGCTGTTGCTTCAGGCTTTTCATATTGGTGTTAACCTCTAAGACTTTGTGATTTGAAGCCAAGAATATGCTTGAATCTGAAAGAACAGGCTACAAAGCAAGCTTTTATGCCATAATATATGATTATGAGTATTGTCTAGGCTTATTTTTCTATTAATTAATTAATGTATGTATGTCTGTGTGGGTGCATGCATGCCAGTGCATTATTGAGCCACAGAGTGCATATTAAAGTCAGAGCAAGTCTCCTTCTACTATATGGCACAAGGGATCAAATTCTGGTTTGTAGTCTTAGCAGCAAGCTTCTTTATCTGCTGAACCATCTCATCCGACTTACATTTGTTTTAAATGAAGACTTCCTTCAACTTTGGCTGTACTTGTAGTACAACTCAAGATATTACATGAATTTATTAAACATTCATTCAGAAACCACCATGTACTAGGCATCATTCTGGGATGTAAGTATCCTGGCTGGCTCCAAAATTATAGGCAAACATTATCTTGATAGTACCCCACCTGACCACAATCTAAATCTGTAATTATTTTCATAACCCAAAGTCCAATTTCCCTAAATTTTCTGTGTGCTCTGCATAGCAATGAGTACCATTGCTGTTATTTGTTTTCTTTCGTTCTTCCATTAGAATGTAAATTCCATCAGTACAGGAATTTTCTCATTTTTTCTTTTTCTTTTAGTCACACTTTAAGGCAGAGACACTAGTAATTGTTTCCAGTATGTGATAGAGAATCATGGAAAGTGGTCAAGTAGCAGATGGCGAAGGATCTGGTTAAGGAATTTAAAATTTTTTGTACTAAGCCTTGTGAGCTACTGGGCACATCACATAATTGCCTTGTACTTGGAAATGTTCATATCACCCTGTGAAGGGAAACTAGAACAGAGACTCTGAAAATGTTAAATAAAGACCTCCCTATTTGGTATCAAGGTAACTACAGAATCAGAGACTGATATTGTCAGTTGGAAATTGGTACAGAAAAACAAACAGTAGGGCTAGTGAATTTAAAGCTTGACTGACAAGATGAACAGTAATACCTTTTAAAAAATTGTAAAAAATCAGAAGGCACACATTTGAG
>NW_008337294.1:455292-457652 GCF_000622305.1 Nannospalax galili | reverse complement strand
GAGTAAATGAATATGTTCTCTCAAATTGAGTACTATCATCATAAAATCACAAACATATTGGCAATAGTTGAAGTTAGGAGTGTGGATATAAAAGTAGCATTGTAAAATACTTGTTAGACTATATGATGACAAAGGGAAGTACTAGTTTTGTTGGGGTTTTATTGAATAGCCCATATTTCCATTGACAGGACAATCCAGAGCACAGGTGAAAGGATTTCTCCCAGTCCAGGAGGATACAATAGCATGTTCTCATATTTTTAATGAAATGCCTATAAGATGGTCTGTTATTTTTCTCATGTCCACTTGGCCTAGATACATATCATATATATAATTGTACTAAACAGCTAACTACCCTTCTCTCTGTCTCCTTTATTGCATGTTTTGATTAACAGTTTGGATGATGCTGCATTCTACTGTGAGTCAACACCCGATCTGAAGGCACACTTGATTCACTACCTGTGGGAATACTTGCAATGCCTCATAGGGTCAGATCACCCTGATGCCTTTCAAATAACTCCTTATCTGGTGCCTTTTCAGTAGAAAGCACACCTTTGTCTTTCATAACTTATGAGAAATCAACTAATGGATTCTTTATGTTCAAATATAAATCCGTTAGAAATTAAACAGTGTGTGACAGAATATTTTGCCATAGCTTCCCTATACATCTTCTGCATTTATTTGAAAAATTCGCTTGTATAATCCATTTTCTTATCTTCCACAGTTAAGACCCTGAAGAGATGGCTGAGTGGTACTTGTTGTTCTATCACGAGGACTGGAGTTCAGATCCCAGCACTCAAATCAGCTGACTACCAAATGCCTATTATTCTAGCCCCAAGGAATCTAGCATGTCTTTTGGCCCCTATGGGCAGACACCTCTCTCTCTCTCTCTCTCTCTCTCTCTCTCTCTCTCTCTCTCTCTCTCTGAATAGCTATCTTATTTTCTACTGATGAGCAGTAAACACAGTCTGAAGTCATGCAAATGTTAACTACATCTAAACTGTTAGAAACTTGTAGTGTAACCTTATCACCAAGGTGAAGGGCTTTACATATTTTCTTTTGGTTTTACACTTCTGTACATTGGTCAGTTCGCTTTCATGATTTTTGGAAGCTCAAGCTCCAGTACCACTTCACTTTCTTGAAAAAAGAAAACCATGAATTCTCTGAGTTTCCTGCTCATCACTGACATAAATCTGCATTTCATCTAACCCATGTTATAATTGAAAGTTAGGCCCTGTTCCTCTAGATGCTAATCATCTCTTTAAATACCATTGTTACTACTAATACCATTCTAATGTCGTTATGTCATGAATATTCTGTGTCTCATTATATTCTTTGGTTGTCCCCAACTCTTTCAGGATTTTGTTTTTAAACATAGCTCTTTCCTTATTTGGAAAAGTTCTTCCTTCTTTATCCAAAATTCTATGTGTTGTCACAGCTTAGGATTCATTTGTTTTATGTTTTATCCTCAAATAATAAAGATACCTACAGACATATACATATAATACTGTATTTTTGCATGCTATTGTTATTTCATTTACAACACATTTTATTGTAGAATTATTGGGCTATTTGTGTACATTCTTAGACTATGAGTTCTTTGAATAAAGACCTAGAAGATCTGTATCTTTGCTTTGGTGCTTTGATGGTGTCTGAAACGTAAAAATCTGATAAAGTTTTCTATGTAATTAAATTTAAAAGGCAGCGTGAGATGCTGAGGAATGTTGCCATATAACATTGTGACAAATATAACCTTAAATACTCTTTATTATTATTCTTTGAAAATTGAAATTAAATCATGATCATTTTTTAATGGCATGATTATTTACTAAAGCTTAGGAGTTGTTAAATAGGCTTTAGAACTTTGAGTGATTTTAAATCAGATATATTTCAAATATTCACTTTGCTCATTTAAATCTCCTAATTTTTTCTTATGTCTGTATGTTTTGAAAAATTTTGGTTATTTGATAGGCAGTGTAGTACAGTAGTTTAATATGGAACCAATACTGTTACCTGGCTCAGGAGGTGGTGGTGAGAAAAGTCACAGGTTATATGGAAGAACCTACTACTATTATTCAGCTAAGTGAATATAGTATTAAACCAACTGCTAATGACACTCTATACCCACAGATTAATGCATCTCTCAGCTCTCACAAGAGAAACTCTTTCTTGCAGCACATGGAGATTAACACAGAGACCCACAACTGGTCAAGATGAAGAGAATAAGAAACTGAGGAATGCTAGGTGCTAGGAAAGCTATTTATGTGGGCACAAAATAATTTTAAATGTATATATCTTACCCTTTCTTTTATTACTCCATTTAAAGAATAACAGGGTATTACTATCTATATTTTCCATCATCT
>NW_008337294.1:449206-455206 GCF_000622305.1 Nannospalax galili | reverse complement strand
ATCTATCATCTATCTATCATCTATCTATCATCTATCTATCTATCTATCTAGCTATCATCTATCCATTTTCTATCATCTATTTATCATCTTTCTATTTATAATCTATCCATGTTGTTGGAGTTATAACATATAGGAATATGATATAGTTGACAAAATTATTACTGGAAAGGTAGGAAGAAGGAAGATATTCTGGAAATAAGATATCCATAAAGAGTACATAAAAATTAATAAAATGTAGCCTATATACATTCCTACCTTTCTTTACTGCTTAAAAATGTGAAATGTTTTTGGAAGTTAACACTATGTAGTTATATTATGTTTAACAACAATAGTACAAAATGGAGAACAGAGCTCTTTACAAACAACATTTTATATTTCATTGATATTGAATTAGTTTAAATCTGAAGTAGATTCTTATGAGTTAAGATGAATACAGTGAGGCATAGAGCAACTACTAAGAAAATAAAAATAAGTGTTTATATTGAAAACTCATTGAAATAATTAAAATGGTAAACTATATAATATATAGCTAAAACGTTTGTATAAAATACTGGAAAATCAATACATTGAAACATGCAATAGACATAACTCCAGCAACATTAACAGGAGCATTCTGGCTAAGCACAGTGGTGCACACCTGTAATTTCCACACTGGGGAAGCTCAGACAAGAGATTAGGAAACTTCAGACCTGAGCTATACAGTGAAATCTTGTATCAAAAAACCCAAAGGAGCAAACAAACCAACATCACAATATAGTTAAGTATGAGCTAAACAGTCCACTTTGTGTGAACAAGGCACTGTTTCTGACACTGGATATAAAAAGGTCTTTCAAATAGTGTAATTTATTGATCTACTAGTGACATGCTTTAGAACCCAAGAATAGCATAGGTGAGCAAAATGTGGAAAAGAGCACTCATAAAAATACTGCCGTATTTGTACTAGTAGTAGAGAGAAGAAAATCTACAAAAATAAGAAATAGAGGTAGCAAGAATATTTCATAACAATGTGTCTGGAAATCTATCTAGAAGTTATAAAACTTATAAAAATATACACCTAATAACAGAGAACAAAACGATAGAATCCAAAGTCAAATAGAAAGATAATGATGATAGATGGAGATTTAAGTATCTGATATGAAGTGCCTGAAGGGTTGGAAAAAAAACACCCGTGTGAAAAGGAGAATTTAGATGTGATCTAAATTGCATACTTCATTAATCAACAAAATATGGAAATATCATGCAGTCATCCATGCAGGTTAATGGAATAAAAAAAGAAAATTACATCCTAACATGCAAATTCACTTGAATTGAACAAGGGTGCGAAGACAATTCATTGGGAAAATATTATTTCCCACAAATACTGCTTATACATTTAATATCCACATGGAAAGCAATAAGTTCTAGTGCTCCATTGTGCAGCAATGTGACCACAATTATTATAATTCATGATATACTTCAAAACTGCTGAGGGTAGATTTAAATGTTCTCACCCAAATTAAAAAAATTTTTTTGAGGTGATAGAGAATGAATATGAACTAATTTCACAATACATACATATTCTGAAGATTCATATCATTCTATCATATGCCATTATAATGCAAACTTTTATTTCTCAATCAAAGAATAATATTGAAGTACGTCCTTCTACCGTATATGAAACCTTGTTTAAAATGCATTTTTCTGTCTAAATATAAGAACTTAAACTATAAAACTCTTAGAAGAAAACAAGAGAATGCTATTTGAGAGGTCATCCCAAAAATGAGAATAGGAAGATCAACAAAATTAAAACTTTGTACTTAAAAGGATATCCTCAATGAAATTCAAAAACTCACAAAATGGGAGGACAGTATAGGCAGACCGTGTAACTGATGAAAGGAATCATAGCCATATATAAAGAATTCTTCAACGTAATAAACACTATTTAATCTAAGTAACAAAATGATCAAAGAACTTGAAAAAATATTTCTTCAGAGAACATATGCAAATAGTTAATGGAGACACAAAGCTGTCTGGAACCATTAATAATAAGAACATTAAAACAAAATGTATCATCGCTAATCCATATATACACAAATATTCATATTAACTTTATTAGCATTATTCAAAGCGGAATATCCAAAATTCCTATCAGTTGCCAGATAAATAATATGTAGTATGTCAATATATGGCAGCATGATTTGGAAATGAAGCTTGGGTGTGTGCTGCAAGAATGATGAACACTGAAAATATCATGCTAACTGAAAGAAGCCAGACTAAAAAATAATCACAGAATGTATGAATTCATTTATATGAAATTCCAAGAATATTAAAATCTGGGACAACAGAATGTTAATTAGTGGCTGTCTAGGTTTTGATGATCACAGGAAAAGAAGTGTGAATACTAATAGATATGAGATTTCTTTCTTGGTAACAAAAATATTCTGAACTTTATTGATTTAGACAACTCTGAATATAATAAAACACTGAATTCTTTAAAACATATGCAATCACCACCCACGCTCAAACAAATAAACAAAAACCCTGAGTTTCTCAACTTGACCATGTTGACAGTTTGGCTTACATTTTGTGTACTGGGTGTTGGCCCATGGCTTGTAGAAATTCAACAGCATCTTTGGACCTCTGCCCACTAGATGTCAGTAACAGCACCATGCGGTAGTGCCCATCAGGAACACCTCCAGATATTGCACAATGGCCCCCGGCAGACACAAAGCCCCCCCTAGATTAGAGCCACAGATGATACTGTGTAGGATTAAAAGATATACATTACACAGTTAATTGAAAACACCTCTGCAAAATTAAAGAGAAAGTATGGAAGGTGAAAGGAGGGAACTTTCATATGTTCTCTATTTATAAAAGTCCATAGGCATGAGAACCTTAAAAAGTATACTGAGTCCTTAAGTATTACTCATTAAGATAGTAAAGTGAATAAACTTCTTGTCAAAATAAGCAATAATTAGCCTATTGTGCAAATGCACAATGCCACTACATTAGACCATTCAAAAGATGCTGGTGGCTCATGGGAATGGAGGTTGTTGAAATCATTTGACATTTATTTCTAATATACTGTCTATAAAAACATACTGAGAAACTGAAGGGGAATTATAAAGGAAATAGCATAAAAGTACTTTGTAAGTGACTGGTTTAATGACAGATATTAAGGTGTGAAAGTGGAAAATAAATACATTCATTTGCTAATTAAGTTTGAGACACATAAAATACCAATGTACTGATATTTTTAACATCTGAAAGTCAGAATGATAGAGAATAGCAATACCCATGATGGCCTATTAGAAGCAATGGGTACAGCCACTTTTCCTGGTTGCCTCAGGGCAAGGACCTACACCCAGGAGCACTTCGGAGGCATGGATTTTCAAAAACAAAAACTTTTCAAACTTTTCAAAAACAAAAACTAAAAAAAAACAAAACAAAAAAGGAAATGGATATACTATAATGGTTGATATGAAATCTTGCATTATGGTAGTGGGGAGGAAATGGAGAAGGGGGAGGGGGACTGAATTCATCAATGTATACCATATGAAATTCCAGAGTCAATAATGCAAATCTAGAAAATAAATAGACTAAGCATTAAACATAGCATGTGTTCTGAGGTAACAGTAGTGTATAAACAGAGCAAATGAGAGGAAAGCAATGAGCACACATTTCTACTTTTATAATCTAAAAATAATACATATTAACTCCTGATTATCAAAAACTATGCACATGAAAAAGTGAGTTAAAAAGAAATATTCTGACTAAATCAGAAGCAAAATAATAAGTTTGAAAATATCAATAGAAATGATGTTTCCAAACAGTACTGAATAAAATTAGCTTTATTTCAATAAGAAATTTAAGAAGAAATTGTACAATTTTAGGCACAAACATTGGGAATATAATTTTATTTTTTCATATCTTCAAACTAAAAAAGACATTCATTTAGAGGACTAAAGTTTTTTTTTTCTTTAAAACATTTGAGAATTATAATTAAAGACAAATAATATCTTATTTCTGTAAATCTTACATTATTTTGCATTTGATCTTTTACAATGGGACAGGCACTGTGTTCAACATTTCCAAAGAACTATATAATTTAATTGTCACAGCAACTCAGTGAAATAGGTATTTCCCTTTTAGGTAGAAAATTGGGCTTAGGTGTCAAGGCCCGAGCTCTGATCTGGAGTAAACTCAGATCTGGACCGGAAAGCCTCAGTTCCCTGAGAACTTGGATGTTCTTCTGCAGTGATTTCTATTACGAGACTGACAGTTCCTTGAACCCTGTTAAACGTATATAAGTAAGCTTGTATAACAAGGCTGTGTAGCTAATAAAGTTATATGTAAAGAATAGAATGTTTAATAGGCATGGGAGGACAGATGGATTCCAGAAAGGGCTGAGCCCTGGGAACACGAAGGTATTGCAAATGTCATAAAAGTACTGTGAATATCATGATGAGGTAATTTAGCTTGAGAAGAACATTTTCTTTTCCTCTTGTACTATAAATAAGGTTGATTCTTAGAATAAAGCATGCACTGGTTCACACACCTCTGCATCCCCTGCGTCCTGATTTCTTTTGCACCTATACCTCAGGGCCCCCAAGCCCATCAGGCTTGAATTATGGTCACTGACCCATGACAGGTGGCCCCTGAACAGGGACCCCGACATTGCACTCAGAGAAGGTGTTCAGGATAGAGTTGCAGTTCAAGTAAGTACAAGTCACCCAGTGGAGGTGGTGGAGCCTTGGCCAAGTAAGTAAAAGTCATCCAAAAGAGGTGACAGGTAATTTGACAGGCTGGTACTGGTTGGTTTATATAAGAATTATTTTTTTAAATTATTTGCAGGGTAATGGGACAAGGTAAATCTACTCCTTTTGTTTCTTTGATTCATCATATTCTTCATAGTAATGGTGCGCAAGTTTCCAGAAAACAGATGGATAATTGTGTGCAAAGAGTTGTAGAGTTTAATTCATGGTTTCCTGATACAGGAACTTTAGATTTAGAAGTATGAGACAGAGTCAGAACAAATGTGGAAAAGGCATTTCAGACAGGAGAAACAATACCACTTGATTTTTGGTCTGTGTGGGCACTTATCAGAACAGCTATTATACTAATTAATCAAGGTCCAAATAGTTTGTCACAAACTCAGGTGTTTTATACTTCTAATGAAGCAGTTAATCTTTATGATGCCCCAGAGGATTTAAAAAATAAATTTGCTAAGGAAGTTCAAGAGGCTACCTCTTCAGAGGCTACGCTAGCTGCCTTTACAAAGAAGGTGAAATTCAAATTTTGATTACTACCAATAGCTCATATCCTATTAGGATTCTGATGAGGATTCAGTTATGGCTCGATATATTAGACAGAAATTACAGAGACTGGTTGTGACTAAGCCTAAAGTAAAAATGAAACCTAAAAGAAGGTTGAGAGTAACTGCGGCTCTTGCAAAATTATTGGTATAAACATCTGAATCTGAAAGCACAACAGCCTCATATTAATTTTAAAATTCAAGGTAGATCTTTCAAAGGTCTGGTTGATACTGGCTCAGATATAACTATTATTAAGAAAGGTGGCTGGTCATCTAATTGGATTACTCAAATTACTCAAATTATAAAGTATGATATTAAAGGAGATGGAGTTCAGCCAGTGTCAATAGTTAATGTTAGTGTAGAATATAAAACAATTTCTAGTATAGATGGGCAAATGGCTGTTGTTAAACCTTATGCACTAAAACTTCCAGTAAACATTATAGGTAGGGATGTGTTAGAACAATGGGAAGCTTATTTGGTAGTTCCATAATAATGTTAAATATGTAAATAATGTTAAATATGTCTCTGTAAATAATATTAAATATATGGTAACAATTTAAATACTGGATATGGCAGTACTGGATAACAGTTTAAATAGTGGATATTTTGACTGGTTGGTTTAAATGACATCATATATGCGTATATATATCCTATAAGGATACAATAGATACAATGGAAATCTCAGTTAGTCAAGCTTAATGATTTA
>NW_008337294.1:438692-449064 GCF_000622305.1 Nannospalax galili | reverse complement strand
GGAAATCTTCTCAATTAAGTCAATAGCTTAATGATTTACTTGGATAGATTAAAACTAGAGTATTATGATGTTGTCTCTTTGCTTTTAGGTACTATTGTTTTCTGTGTTTCTTATAAGGAGCATTTTGTTGTATGGACTTGAATTAAGTACCTATTCCCCAGGTCATGGGTGCTTGGTCTGGGTTCATGTAATACAATGTTTTTTTTTCCAATCCAGATTGACAGCTCTCTTCAAATAAATTCAACATGTGAGTAAAACCTTTTAGGCTAAGAATGATAAATGCCTTTTTGAATTATTTATATTGGAAAAATGTCACATGCTGTTTGAGCTCACTAAGATGCTGACTCTAGAGGTGGGATTGGCCCTCCCACTTCAGAATCAAGCCTGTTATATCAAGATATTCATTCTCCAAAACTCCAGGCTCAGGCTGGCCCCCTGATCCTGTGATAAGAAAAGGAGACACAAAACAGCCTAAGAGTAAAACACTATATGGTCACAACAGCTAAGGTGTAAACTATTGATATAGAGGAAATAACTGTCTATAGTAAAAATGGTCAATGGGATCCTCTATGTGATCATTAATATGTATGGTTACATATAATCATTGCTTGAGTGGTCTAGTGTGAAGGCCCAAGCTCTGATCTGAAGTAGCAAACTCAGATCTGGACCGGGAAGCCTCAGTTCCCTGAGAACGTGGATATTCTTCTACAGTGATTTCTATCAATTATATACCAGATTATGAGGAATTTAGAACCTTAGGACATAAGAATCATAAATTATTATTAGTTATTATATAAGATTTTATTGATTATTAATTTAGGACTTCTATGAGAATTTGTTTAGTTATTAATGTATGAGATTTAGTTATTAATATATGAGATTTTATTATTAACTTTGTTTATTATTAATTTTTAAATCTGCCCCAAGGAGAAGTCTTATCTCATGCAGATAAGCATTTTTTACAGGAATCATCACTCCCACCTGATCCAGTGGAAGTCTGGATTAAGCCAGGAGAATCTCAAGATTGGGTACCAGGAAAGTTACTGATTCCCAGTCAAAGGGTATGGTTTTGTATCTACAGGAAATGGAGTCTCCTTCTGGCATCCCAGCTGATCAATCCGTTTGCAGACCCCGACCAATGAAGACGGCGGTAAGGCACAGAAAGGATCTAGAGATGTCACTCCAAACAATGGCGGCATTATCGCTGACTAGTAAACGTCAACGTCATCAGGAAGGATTACCATCTCCCACTTGGGGTCAATTGAATGCCTTGATTTCTAAGGCTCAGTCTGTGGTTATTCATAAAGGAAAGGAGCTTACCCCAGAACATCTATTTCTAGCTATGTGTGCTTTGATTACTTGCACTTCTGCTGCTGAAGCTGAGGTAATATATTGGGGTCATGTACCAAATCCCCCTCTTCTCCGTCCTTATACTTGGAAGGAACCTAACATAGTAGTTACAACTTTTCCTATGAATGTGTTATCTCCACTTTATGGAACAGGTCAGCCAGATTATCCCAATGAAGAAGGGACTTTTTAAAATTATACTCAATTTGTGTCTCTTGATATTATGTGTTTTGGAATTCCTCCTTGTTATCCTATAAGACAGCAGAATGGGATCATTCCTGATCGTACTTGGGATAGGAGTCGCACACGTATGGTGCGCCTCTTGGCTCAGTCTGTAGGTCCTGATCAGACAGAATATGAGGACACAGATGCCCTGGTTGTGTTAGAATGTGAAGGCTTTTCTTATAATCGGACCCGTGACACTTAGGTACACTAAAAAAATCTGCTTGTTTGACTCCGTTGTGATTTTGGTCAAATGTATTGTAAGAACTCTCCCCCCCCCCCCCCCTCTCTCTCTCTCTCTCTCTCTCTCTCTCTCTCTCTCTCAGGCATACATTACAGTCACAGTTCACTATGAAAAAAATGAAGGCAAAGTGGTGTTATTACTATGGTCTAGATGTCTGAACCTGGTATATAGGTGTACAGAGGAAGAAGGAACAGTAGCTTCCACTTTTTAAACCACATTGCTGTTTTCTAATGTAGAGCATCAGGACAGAGACACTGACCTGTCATTCCTTATAAAAATTGATAATTCTTTCTGTTGATTAGTAGAAATCAAATATTAGTCACTTGGGTTTAAATTAAACTTCAGAATCTCCATTGATTGTGGTCACATCTGCTATCAGACTTACCTTCTTGGAGGACATAATCTGCCTTTATTTTCTCTATTCTGGCTATGTAAGGTTTCTGTATTATCTGATAAGATCACCCTCTTCAACTTGTTTCTTAATCTAAAGCTTCACTCCAAATGCAGGATTTGCATCCTCTAACTGAAGGGATTTAAATCACACAAGGGGTAAGATGCTGTAAGTAGCACAGCGAAAGCAGTGTTTTATTTCTGAAATAAATGGACTGAAACAGATGGAGGAGGGAAAAGAGAGCTTTCCTAGAGCACAGTGACTATGTGTCGCCAGCTGTTGCAGGGAGCTAATGGGCAATATCAAGTGAGGGATAGAGGGCTCCAAATGCCTGTTGTCTTTGGCTGGAATGTCAGAAGGAAAGGGCCTCTCTTTGAATTATTTTAACTGAAGGTGAAACCTGGAATGTGCAATCCTCACTTAAAAGGGCACTTTCTTATTTGATTAAAACATAAAACAAGGTTTAAAAATTGCTTATTTTATTTCGCAGTACAATTCAGCTGCACTATAGAATACATGGACAGAACCACTGGAACTGGGCTTAATGGGTAAAAGTAGAGCATGTAATGCTTGTTGCATAGTTTATAAACATCTTTTGTGAGTTAAATTTATGTTTAAGTAAATTGTCTTATTTAAATTTTTTAAATTAGGTACAAAAATAAACATATCATCTTAATCCATAATTTCTTAATTTGGTTTGAAATTTTTGATTAGTTAATTTCTATACTAATTCCCTTTATTAAAAGCAAAGCTCAAAGGCAAATGTGAATGACATTTTTGTTCTTATGACAGATATGTTTGAATTGAGACAATTTTTATGGCATTTATTAAGACAACTTGAGAAATAAGGAAATGAGAAAAGTTTTAAGCAGAAGATGGAAAAGGTGTCTCAGGCATAAGAAGATCAAAATATATAAGATAAGGGAGGCTATATTACCAAAAATGACAATTAGATATTTCAGTATTTAAGTGTCATGGGTCATAGACAGAAGCACATTGAACATCAAATAAACAGAATCAGAGAAGAAACTCCCTACATATATCAGTAAAAACATTAGTCTACAGAATAAAGAGAGAATACTGAAAGTTGCAAAAGAAAACAGCCAACAAATCACACATAAAGGGAAAACCCATCAGAATTACAGCTGACTTATCAATGCAAACTATGAAAGCCAGAAGAGCTTGGGTCAAAGTACTCACAGTTCTAAATGACCATAGATGCCAACCCAGTATAATTTACCTAGCAAAAATATCCATTATAGTTGAAAGGGAAAGAAAAATCTTTCATGGCATGAATAGGCTGAAAGAATTCATGTGCACAAAACCAGCCCTTCAGAGAATAGTTGAATCAATACAAAGAACTGAAGAAAAACACAACTATACCCAAGAGGCAACAGAAGGGAACTAAATTAAGGCTTACTTGTGGAAACACAAAGTTAGACCAAGAACGCAAACAGAAATTAAAATGATGGGAATCAATACACATCTTTCAATAACATTAAATATCAAAGGACTGAACTCCCCAGTCAAAAGATATCAGCTAGCTGAATGGATTAAGAAATAAAATTCATCTTTTTTTGTTGTCTGCAAGAAACCCATCTCACCTTCAAGGACCGGCACTACCTTAAGGAAAAAACAATGGGAATGAATATTCCAAGCAAATGACACTAAGAAATAAACAGGGGTTCAAAGTCTAATATCTGACAAAATAGACTTCAAACTAAAATTAATCAGAAGATATAAAGAGCATCACTGCATTCTGATCAAAGCAACAATTGACCAAGAAGATATTATAATCATAAGCATATATGTGCCAAACTCTGGTGCACTTAATTTCATAAAAACAGTACTATGGGACTTCAAGACTCAAATTAACCCCAACTCAGTAATAGTAGGGAACTTCAATACCCCACTGTCTCCATTAGACAGGTCAACTTGACAAAGAATAAACCAGAAGACATCTGAATTAAATGACATCACACACCAAATGGACCTAACAGACATCTACTGAATATTTCACCCAAGCACCAAAAGATACCCTTTATATTCACCATCCCATGGAACTTTCTCCAAAATTGGCAACATATTGGGGCACAAAACAAATCTCAATAAATAAAAAAAAATTGAAAAATTCCATGCATTCTATCAGACAATAATGCACCAAGGCTTAAAATTAACACCAAAAGAAGCCCGAGTAATTATACAAACTCATGGAGATTTAACAACACACTGCTCAATGATGAATTGGTCAAAGAAAAATTAAAAAAGAAATAAATTATTCTTGGAAATAAACAAAAAGAATAACACAACACAATAAAACATGCCTGAAACTTTCTAAGCAGGACTAAATGGAAAGTTTGTAATTCTTAGTGGTTATATTAAAGAAATAGAAAGAACACAAATAAATTACTTAACACTGCAAGTCAAGACTCTGGAAAGGCATTGAAAAATGAAATGAAAAATCAACAGATGAGACAAAATAGAAAAAAGCAGAACAGAAATTAATGAAATAGAAACAAAGAAAACAATAGAAAGAATCAGTGAATCTAAGAGCTGGTTCTTTGAAATGATAAGATAGACCGTAATTCCAGTAAACCTAAAGAAAGAAAGAGCAACTCCAATTAAATGAAATCAGAGTTAAAAGGAGAAACATCACAACAGACAACAAAAGGAATCAGAACATTATAAGGATATATATTTAATAAGCTATATTAAATTTGAAAACCTAAAGAAATAACTGGTTGTCTAAAATCATGAGACTCACCAAAGCTAAACCACGAAGAGATCAACAATTTAAATAAACCCATAACATATAAGGAAATTGAAACAGTAATACAAAATCTCCCAACATAAAAAAGAAACAATTCCAGGACCAGATGGATTCACAGAATAATTTTACCAGACATTTAAAGAAGTTCTACAACCGAGACTACTTAAATTACTCAAAATGATAGAAACAAAGGGAGAATTCCCCACTTCTTTCTATGAAAGTAGCTTCACTCTACTACTAAAGCCAGGTAAAGATACAATGAATAAAGAAAACCGGAGACCCATATGAACATAGATGCAAATATTCTCAACAAAATACTTTCAAACCACATACAGACATATATAAAAAAGGTCAAATAACATTGATTAATTTGACTTTGTTACAGAGATGTAAGGATACTTCAATATACATAAGTCAATAAACACCATAAACCATATAAATGGGCTCAAAGATAAGAGCCACATGGTCATCTCAACAGATGCAGAGAAGGCCTTTGACAAAATTCAACATGCACGTGTGTTAAAATTCCTGGAGGTAATTGGACATACCTCAACATAATTAAAGCTATATACAACAAACCCACAACCAACATTATTCTAAATAGAGAAACATTAGATGCATTCCATTAAAATCAGGAACCAGACAAGACTGTCCACTATCTCCACTCCTTTTTAATATAGTGCTGTAAACTCTTGTTAGAGCAATAAGACAAGATAAAAAAAAAATAATAAAGTAGTACTAACTGGCTTCTTTTTTCAAAATAGCTAAGAGATGGAAGCAATTGAAGTATCCCTCAACTGAATAATGAAAATGTGGTACATTTACACAGTAGAGTACTACTCAGAGGTAAAAAAAATGAAATCAAGAAATTTGCAGGTAAACGGATGGAGCTAGAAACTGTTATACTACATGAAGTACATTTACACAGTAGAGTACTACTCAGAGGTAAAAAAAATGAAATCAAGAAATTTGCAGGTAAACGGATGGAGCTAGAAACTGTTATACTACATGAAGTAACACAGAGTCAGAAAAAAATGATATAAGTGCTCCCTCATTTGTGGATTTCAGCAGCAAATCCGTATATGTGAGTATATATCTGGATGTACCTGAGGAACTAGGAAAATGGAAGGGAACCAGGGAAGTAAAGGAAAGAAGGAATCTGAGAGAGAACTACAGTAGGATACAGGTGTTACTAAGGGAGAAATGGGTAAAATGGGGGCACTTAAATGGGAGGGGAAGGGAGGGTCATACAAGGAACTCTGTGGATAAAGGAGAAGAAGGAGCTCAAGACAGGACCATGGGATACAGGTACTATCAAGGGAGAAATGGGAATGTGGGGACACTTTAATAGGGAGGGTATGAAGGGAGGGTTAGACAGGGAGTGAGAGGGGAGAGATAAATAATCTCTAGGTAATGTAAAAAATCAGAGGAAATTATTCTGAAAACCTCCTGGAAAATTACACATACATTAACTATGCATCAGTCCATGTGTATAGTTGAAGTCTACAAAACACTGTCAAATAGAGAAAACCTTCCTTGGAGTTGTTGCCCAGGGTAGTTCAAGATACTCCCAAAATCATATGCTATTGACACAGCCCTTGATTGCCTCCCAGAATTTGGTGCTAAGACCCTATTACTGAAAATAGGATGTACTTTGGACACAAAATTTGGAACAATGGATTTGGAATGGCTAGAACCCACCTCCCCAGAAGGCTATCATAGATTTGGAGAGCACTATGCAAGCTTCTAAGGGTTCTGAAAACAAATCAATGAATCCACCACACCTTCATGGGCTAAACTTGTATCAATGACTGGCTCAGCAAAGGACATTGGTTCAGTAGTGGCACTTTTATCTTGGGAGTAATCAGCGGCTCCCTAATTGAACTTAAATACCACTCAGTGGGAGGAAACTCATGTGTGGTACTGTAAACATATCCACACACACATGACTGGTGTGGTCTTAGATATTGGAGAAAACCCCACAACTCTCTCATCCCTAGACAAATGTAATTTCTTACAATGTACAAAATATGGATCCTTTTATTTACAGTCAAGTATCACAGTCACCAGTCATCAACGAAACTTCTTTTGCAACAGACAGAGACTTACAGAGTTCCACAACTGGTCACACACAGACATTTTCTGTGAATCTTCAAAGGCTAAGTAGCACATTTCCAATTCAACCATTACACCAAAGGCTCACAAGGGTTAAAGAAGACACCAATGGATCTCTCAATTCTCATCAATGAAGCTGCCTTATGTAACAAAGGGCCAGGGACACAAAAGGTCACAATTGGTTAAATTGTGGAGAGTAAGAGTCTTCAGAGCCGTGGGTCCTTGGACAGGACTCATATTAATCTCCATTCTCTCAGGGCTCAGGGACCACTATGGAAAAGGATGTGGAAAGATTGTAAGAGCCTGGGAGGAGGTACGCGACCATGTGGAAATAGAGTCCTACAAGGTCCTTGAACCTTGCTTGTATCAACCTACAGCAATGATGTCAATATGCACAAGACCTATGCAAACCCAAGTAGACAAAACTACAGCACAGAACTGTGGGAATTGGCAACAATCCCCAATCTTAGTCAAAGAGTAATTGGCAGCTGGTTACTCCTGTTTAAGGAAGAGCTGATCTTCTTAAAGGGAGAGTCTCTAGATAGGTTGCCTAGCCCCTAATAGATGAACATAGACTGAGGGATAGCTGAGGACATTAACTTGATGATAGGCCTTAACACAAATGGCAGAATTTATGAATTCCAGTGGAGTGGGGGGGGGGCTATGGGAGGGTGCAAATGAGGAAGAATGTATAAAGGTGATTAAGACTGATTAAAATGCTTACTATGAAATATACAAAAATTCAACAAAAAATTTACAAAACATAAAATGTTTCACATGTTGATTTTCAGAATACCAATCAGAATATCCATGGTATTCTTCACAGAAATAGAAAAATCCATCCTATAATTTATATGGAGACAAAAAATAACCCAGAGAGCCAAAGCAATCTGAGCACCAAGAGCAATGCCAGGGGGATTAATACCCCAAACCTCAGTCTATATTACAAAGCTATTGTCATAAAAACAAGACAACATGGTACTGGTGTAAAATCAGACTTGTAGATCACTGGAACAAAACAGACAACACAAACGTGTGTATGCAGTTACCCCTGCTTTGTCAATTTTCCATGAAAAACAATGGAGGGTGGACAATATCAGCAAATGATGCTGGCAAAATTGGATCTCCATGTGTAGATGAATGAAATTAGAACCATACTTATCATACTGCACAAATATCAACACAAAATGAATGAAAGACTTTGATGTGAAGTCTGAAATGCTGAAACTGTTAGAAGAATGCATAGCTAGTACTTTATAAGATATAGGTGCAGGAAAGGACTTTCTAAATCAGACATCAATTTCTCAGGAATTAAGGTCAATAATCAAAAAAATGGGACTTCATCAAGCTAAAAGTCCTCTATATAGCAAAGGAAACAGTCAATTAAGTGAAGAGGAAGCCCATAGAGTAGAAGAAAATCTCCACCGGCTATATATTTATCAGAAAATTAATACCCATACTACACAAAGAATTTTTTAAAAAAGCAAGAAGCAAAACAATGACCTAATTAAAAAAATAGGTTATAGATCTTAACAAAGAACTCTGAAAGGAAGAAATAGAAATGGCTAAGAAACATCTTAAAATGTTTGACATCCTTAGTAATTAGGGAAATGCAAATCAAAACTACTTTAAGATTTCATTTACCCCAGGAAAAATTGTTAAGATCAAAAGAACAAATGACACCACATGCTTGTGTAGATGCAGGGAAATGGGAATCATCAACCACTGTTGGTGGATTAGAATAAATTCTCTGATATTTAATAATTCAGCTTAAGCTCATCATAATATATTCATACACTTGACCCTTCTGTAACTTGGACAGAATGTCATTAGAATCTTGAATAATTTAAAATCAATATGATGAGATTGAAGCAAAAGTGTTATTGGTCCTAAGACTTAATGAGAGATTAATTTAAAAAAATGCTGTGTAGTCAGAGACTTTCTTTTTATTATATACATATTTTCTTCATCCCTATTATAATTCTGTATAGTACACATTTAAATGTATAACATGTCATATATGTAATAAAATAATTATTACCTCTAAGTTAATAATGCATTTCTTCCCATAGTTATCTTTTTATAAAAAAAACCCACTGAATTCTATTCTTAGAAAAATTAAAGACAATGTTAACTATAGTCACACTGTACAGAAATGAGCTCTCTAGATCTATTTTCACTGAATATTTACAAGTCTATGCACATTGACCTACACCTCCATTGTTAGCCTTCTGTTTCCTTGTCCATGTCTGGCATCCTTCATTTTACTCTTGGGTTTCAGGCTTGGGAATATTTTTAGATTTTAAATATAAATGATATCATACAATATTTGCATTTCAGTATCTGGCTAATTTCATTTAGAATACTGTCCTCCTTGTTAATCCATACATTTTCACATGACAGGATTTTAAAATGTGGAATAATAATACTCTATGTCCATTGCACTGTTTCTTTGCCCATGCATTTGTTTACAGGCACTTAAATGTTATCAGGAATAATGCTGATCTAAGTATGGGAGCAAAGGTACCTGTTTCAGCTGCTGAGTTCATTGCCCTTTACTACCGCAGCCATTACAACAACTGCTGCACCATATAGTGATTATAGGTTTGATTTTGGTTGACTTGTTTTGCTTTCCTTAGTGATGATACTAATTCCATCTTCTGTCAACAACATAGCATATCTCTTTCTTCTTCATATCCAATCACCAATACTTTTAATATGTTGGGCATTTATTGTTTTGTTTCATTTGAGACAGGGACTCCCTGTAGCCTCCGTTTTCCAAGAAGTCCCTGTGCAGACCAGGCTTTTCTTGATCTCACAAAGGACTGCCTGTCCCCGCCTCCAAAGTGTAGGGATTAAAATTGTGCATAGCCATGTTTGACTACATCCTGTTGTTGTTGTTGTTGTTTAGTTTTTGCTAATAGAAATTATAAAATATATGAAGTGGTGTGATTTTTTTTGTCTTTTTTTTTAAATGATTTATTTAATAACAACATACTTAGAAGAAGCATATCATTACAACACAATTGACATATTCAATAACGTTTTCCTGAGGTAGGATGCATCTCTTTCAAATTTGGCTGTAAATTTTTAGGTTTACAGTTGAATTATTACAGTTATACAATATTGTACTCAGTATAAACCAACAACTACTTTTTAAAGTACCTTTCTATATAAGTCTTCATGTCATTTACAAGTCACAGATACATCAATAAAATCCATTGCAATTAGATTACTATAAAAGAACATCAATTGAAAAGTTTATTTTTAATACTGTGAATAA
>NW_008337294.1:424647-435799 GCF_000622305.1 Nannospalax galili | reverse complement strand
AAAGACAGCATGTTTAGCAAATGGTGCTGGCAAAACTGGATCTCCACTTGTAGAAGAATGAAACTAAACCCCTATCTTTCACCCTGCACAAAAGTCAATTCCAAATGGCTCAAAGACCTCAATGTAAAGTCTGAAACTCTGAAACTCTTAGAAGAAAACATTGGGAAAAATCTACAAGTCATAGGTGTAGGAAAGGACTTTCTAACCCGGACATCAATAGCCCAGGAAACAAGGGCAAGAATTAACAAGTGGGACCTCATTAAACTAAAAAGCTTCTGTACATCAAAGGAGACAACCAAGGAAACAAACAGAAAACCCACAGAATGGGAGAAAATCTTCACCAGCGATACATCTGATAGAGGTTTAATTACCAGAATATATAACGAACTTTTTTTTGTCTTTTTGAGACAGGGTCTCCCTGTAGCCCCAGCTGTCCTGGAACTCACTATGTAGACCAGGCTGGCCTCAAACTCACAGAGATAGCCTGCCTCTGCCTCCTGAGTGCTGGGATTAAAGGTGTGTGTCACACGCCTGGCTATGAAGTGGTGTGATTTTTAAAATCATTTATTCATTTGTTTTATGTGCCTGAGTATTTTGCCTGTTTGATTATATTAGATACAATTTTTCATTATCATATCCAACCTTCAATGAAAAAAATAGCAACACATCAGCTAGCTTTTACTATAATGTTGTTTTACCTGGTCAGGAAGATAGAATTTTTGTTTCAGAATGTTTTTATTGAGTATCATAATGTTATAATTTCAGAAACAATTTTCCTTGAAATGAACCAGCATTATTTTATAAATTATGATAATGAAGCATAACTTCCATTAAACTAAATCACCAGGTTAAAATATTATTCAATGTAATGTAAGTAGAGGTTCAGGATGACAGGAACACATTAATTCTCAGAAAATTTGCCTGGTTTGAATATAATGTGAAATAGAATGAGGCTGAGATAGAAATTATTAATGTTATTCTATAACTAACTTAGCAATGCCTATTCATTTTGAATCACAAGGTGGGGATAGCTAAATGTATATAAATTAACATAAAGTTATTGGAAATGGTGATTGTTTTACTCTATTTTCTATGTAACAAATAACACATATAATCAAATATTCCTTAAAAGCAAGTTATATGCTTTATTGTCAAATTCCCAAAGTTAAGGAGAGCAATCATTTGATTAAAAGCAAATGCCATATTCAGTTTGCTTATTGATATTTTCAATGAAGAAAACTCTTGCAATAAAATTCTATCACAAAATGTATCAAGTACTTATTACTTGTTTTATTTCTGTGACCTTTCAAGAATAATTTTTACAGAAATCTTCATTCAATCGATATCAACTGATGGTAAAGTCAGTTGCTTTACTTTTGTCCTTTCAGGTATGTATGCACTTTACTTAGTGCTTAATGTAACAAGATATTCTGGGGATGAGTAGATAGCTTCATCAGCAAAGTGCCTATGGTGTAGGCACAAAGACCTGAATGCAGATCCCAGAAACCATGTGAAAAAGCCAGTGCAGCGCTGCATGGTTATAATCACCCTAGTAGGGGCTGGTGGGGGGCAACAACAAATGTAATTCCAACGCTCACTGGCAATCCAATTTAGACAAATTGATGCACTTCAGACAAATTGAGGTCTCTAAACATAAGAGTGGAAAACAAACAAGGAAAGATACCCTACATTGTACATGCACTTACACACACACACACACACACACACACACACACACACACACACACACGGACCAAAAATAAAAATTAAGTTATAGAGTTTTTAAATATTTTGGGGCAGGTGAGACGGCACAGAGGGTAGTGCACTTGCCGTGCACATCTGACTATTATATACCCAGAACTCATGGAAAGGGAGAAAAAGAAAATGGAATCCACACTGTCCTCTGACCTCCACACATGCACCACAGCACATGGACACTCATACCACAGAAATCATACACATAACAATAATCATTAACATAATTATGATAATAATTGTAACTAATTAAAAATAATCTGTAGTGCCTGGCATAGTGACACACACCTGTTATCTCAGGTGAAGAGGTGAGGCCAGGAGAAACAGAAGTTCAAAGTTATTGTCCTCTACATAAGGAGTGGGTGATCCACCAGAATTTTAGGAGTTCCTGCCTCAAAAAACGGAACAGAAACCCAAAGGAACTAATTCTTAATATATTATAAAGAAATCATCAAGGGAAATATCAACTCAAGTATTAAATAATTAAATGATAGTCCAAATTCTGAAAAAAAGTGAATATATGGTAGTTAAAATGAGAAAAAAAAAATCTCCCATTGGCTCAGGTATTTGAACACTTGGTCCCCAGTTAGCAGCACTGTTTGGGGAGGTTATGGAACCTTTAAGAGTTGGAGCCGTGTTGGAGAAGGCACATAACTGGAGGCAAACTAGACAAGCGTATAGACTTGCTACTGGTTCTCCTCTTCTGCTTCCTTAAGTTGTTTTGAGCATGCTATTTTGTCACAGCAACAGAAAAGTTAGTAATACAAAATATTACCTGAAGAATTACTTTATATATATATATATATATAGAAAAGATACATCTTTTTCAAAAGTGGCTATAAAATTTTTACGTTCACTCTTGAATTAACACAGTTATACAATATTGAACTCAGTATAAACCCTGTAAGACATAAAATTGAGTGAGTTTTTAACCTTTAAAAAAAAAGATCTCCATTTCATTTAAAAAATATACTGCTTCTTACTGACTCATTGTTTTTGCTAATAATACTGAAATGTTGGCTCATGCATCTCTAATCTACATGTATCTGATTATTACTAGTCATAGTCGGTTGCACTCAGGTCCTTGGCAGCTGTGTATGGCTATAAAGTCATTGGGTAGATGTCAATGGTAATGTTTAAACGTTATAAATAACTCTGAGGCATGGGGTAACTTTAAGTCAGTATTATCACTTTTATAGCATATAAATTCTGCAAAAAATATTTTTCTTCCTATAGTATCTAAGTGAATGTAGTGAGGAAAAACACTCTCCAATGGACACGGTGTCAGAGTGGTCAATGATGACTGTGTAAGAGCATTGTGAAAGAGAAATCCAATTGAATTTCAGCATGTGAGTGACAATAACCTAAGACTTTCAAATATATGACTTGAAATGGGAGGCAGCTGATAGCCTTTTTCTTGATATGAAGTTTAATGCTTTTATCTACAATTTTCCTCTTGGTAACCATGACATACCACATTGGATTTAAAATTCTTGAAAAAGGTATTTTTCATGAGATGTGATGTACCTTTCATGGCATCATGTGTGACATAAGTGACATATTGGTGTTTATTTCTGAAATGAGAAACATGTACTTTTTTACTTTATTTCCATTGAGTATTGTCCTATATTGATGAGGTATAGCACACTTAAAGAATGTACAATGTCTAACCAACTATTGAAAACGCAAATGTATTTATTTTAGTGTGTGTGTATGTGTGTGTGTGTGTGTGTTTGGTGTTTGTGTGTTTGTGTACACATGTGTTTATGCTTGTGCATGGCTGTGCTTGTTGATATCAGGATGTCTTCATCAATCAATTTTCCACTTTAATTTTTGGGAAAGTCTCTCATTGAAGCCAGAGCTCTGTGTTTCGGCTAGAGGGGCCAGCCACCTTGGTCCAGGGATCCATTTGTATTCCCCTCAAGTGCTGGGGTTACAGGCCCATGCCAAAACACCCAGCATTTCACAGAGGTTTTGGGGCTGGAACTCATGTCCCCAGGCTACCACAGCAAGCATTTTATCCATGAAGTCACCTCCATGATCCCTCCAGTGTATTATTTGTGCCTTGTTTACTTCTCAGAATCTATTATGTGATTTGGCTGAAATGAAAGTACTCATTCTTTTGTTCCTGTTCCTCTGTTTATTTCAGAATCCACTACCTTGAATTAGATATTCAATACACATTCCAACTCCTGCAAATGATGAGCAGAATGATTTCAGCAGGCTTGCCTAGGTAGTATTAAAAATGAACCTAGTCTTTGACTGGTGTGTTTTAATTACTATAATTAATTCTATGTTTAGAAAATGAGTTCAAGGTGGTGTGTGATTAACCATATTTAATGAAGCTATTACCTGATTAAATAGTATTCCATGCCCATGACTGATTATATCCAAATGTTAATCAATTTGATTTAAGTGTTTAGTTTTATATATATGTAAAATTTTTTACACTTTTATGGTACAAAGTCTATAATGAAAGCCACACTAGTATTCAATACTGATAATTTTTTACGTTTTTGGAATTTGCTTTCACAGAAATACAAGTTGCAAAAACATGCTTCACTTATACCAAATGGAATCAACATCTTCAGAGAATGGTTTTTCCTTGAGAAATGATCCAGTTTGGAAAGTAGAGCTTTTCAAAGTTTGACTAAAGATACGGCTTTCAGATTAAATGATTGAATTTCTGAGCAGCTTTCTCATATGTTAAATCTATCTTTTTTTTTTTTTTTCAGATAGGACACATCAAACTTTCCAGGTGAGCCTAGAAAAGTGGTCTTAAATATGCTGTAACTGCTTTTTAAAAATTATTATTTTTATTTTATGTGTATGTGTACGTTGCCTGCATGTGGGTAATTGCACCGGTGTCTTGCAATGCCCACGGAGGTCAGATGAGGCTTTCGGATCCCCTGGAGCTGGAGTTATGGACAGTTGTTGGCTTCCATGTGGATGCTGGGATTTGAACACAGTCTTCTGTAAGAACATTCAGTGTTCTTAACTGCTGAGCCATCTCTCCAGCCCCCAATAACTGCTTTTTACTGATAGAAATTAAGAATGTGAAGAGTTTTTTTCAGAAGATGAGCACCAGCTCTTGTTTTTCTAGATATAGCACAGCACAAGAGGAAACACTAGAAATTTGCTATTTGGGACCTTACTGCTGCTTTGTAATGAGAATTAAATCATAAGACTTTTTTTTAAAATAAAGTCAAATGCAAATTCTGGGAAGTATTTCCAAGAAAATAACAAAAATTTGATCCACACAATCAACAAAGAGCTTTCACAAAAAAAGAGAAATATTAATATTTAACCAGGAAGTTTACTTTCTTCAGCAAGAAATCTTATCACACTGTGAGTCACAATTTACATATTTTCAGGTAAAACCATGCTTCCAAGTAGACTGGCTGTCGTTATACTGTGACCTCAGCTCCACTGTCAATGATCTGTGGCATCATAATACCTAAATATTCTCATACTCACACACTTGTTTATGAAAGATTAATTTTCAGTTTAATGAAGGTTCTCAAACATCTAGAATTTTGTATGATAGAACTGAGTTAATTTTTGTAAGCCTCTAATTTTTTTCTATAATGGCTAAACACTTGAACTTTTAGGAAAGGGTAAAATATTTAATCCCAGCACTTGGGAGGCAATGGCAGGAAGATCTCTGTGAGATCAAGGACAGCTGAGTCTACTACACAGGGAGTTCCAGGCCAGCTTGGGCTACAGGGAGACACTGTCTCAATATTATTCTACATGGTCCAAACCTAATCAAAATAACCCTTAGAGATAAGAAGAAACCTCAGAGTCTCTCCCACTGGTGTAGCACAAAGGAAAGAGACACAAGTTAGATTTGGAAGGCAAATAAAAAGGCAGTCCATGAATACAACCATGTTAGGATTTCATTGGTAGCTATAAGGATATGATCTGCCATCAATCACCTGGAAAATAGGAACCTCATCCTACAACCACAAGAAGACACATTTTCATAGTTTTGTTAAATCACGTTTGAGACAATGACTGTTCAGTGTCACACTGTTCCAATAAAGCAGTGAAACAGAATAAGTCAACTTCTGCTTATGATTTCCTCCTAAGTTCATTCACATGCTAGGTAGAATCTGGCTTTTTGTGCTTGCAGGATGAGCTGCCTGTTTTCCTGTTGGTTAATGGCAGAATATCATATCCACACAGCTACCAATGAAATCCTAACAAGGTGGCAACCTGGCACTACTTGGTTTATGCTGTGTGACCCTGAATACTTATTATCTCAAACTTTATTTGATAAAGCTGTGAAATAATAAATAGGTGCTTAATTGAACTACTAGACTTGGGATAATTTATTATCTGTGAATAGAAAATTAATACATACACCTAACTCCAGTTTTTTTTTTAAAGTAAAGGAGTTGGGCATGGTTGTGCATGTTTTTAATCCCAGAACTTGGGAAGCAGGTGAATCTCTGTGAGTTCAAGGCCAGCCTGATCTACATAACTAGTGCTAGTCAGCTGGTACTACACTGAGATACTGTCTCAAAAACACCAAAAAAAAAAGGAAGGGTGACATTGCATGCAATTTTGTCGAATTAGTAAGTAAATATTATGCCAACATCTCTCAGCCCTGTATATGGAAAAATGAGTTCTTAAAGGTGTCTACTTGTTAATCTGGGAAGCCATTGACATGTGAGTTCATATGGAAGACAGCAATTATCAGATGTGATTAAATTCAGAACGTTGATATAGAGAAATCATTTTAGATTATTGGGGACTCTGTGGATCTAGTCTCTCTCAGTCACAGTTCTTAACAGTGGCAGAGGTAGACAAAAGATTAAAGAGACAGGCTTTGAGAAGAATCTGACAGTCAATTGATGAATTTGAAAATGGAGGATAAGAATCACAAGCCAGGAAAGTGAGTGTCTTATAGAACCTGGAAAAGCAAAGCAAATGAATTTTTCCAGATGTTTCAAGAGGAAATGAAGTTCTATAAAATTTAATCTTATCTCTGTGAAATAGTAGCGAGATTCACAGCAGGATTTTGGCATACAGAAATAAGATAATATGTCTCTTGTTTCAGTGACTAATTGTATACAAATTTGCTATTCTAGAAATGGAAAAATAATACAAACTCCCATCTTTAAATAATTAAAGAATGAAACTCTTGGATTTACAATATTGATTTCTCATAAAGTTTAAGATACTACAATTTAGAAGTAAATAATAGAGGGTTTTAATTAAAATCCTTTTCAGAAACTGTAGTTATGCTTTCAAAAATGTACGCAGACTATTTTATTCATTAATTATCATACATAAATTTTTGATATTAAATTTTTATATCACTCTGAATCTAATAGTAAACAAATGCATGAGTAGGTCTATTATAATACCTAGACAGGAGAACAAAAAAAGTAATGTTTGTTTTTAGTGAAATTTTAGGTATTTCACGAAGAACATCTTAATCTTAATAATCTTTATGTCCCCATCCCACCAGCACCCTCCCACCGCCCCCCTTACTGGACCCCATATACTCTGTCATCCCTGTTAAGGCCACTGTGTCAAGTCAGTGTCACCAGACTTTCCCTAGTACAAGTCCATCCATTGAGGTCTAGTCAATCTATCTAGAGTCCCTTGTTTAAGGAAGATCAGCTCTTCTTCACCTAACAACAATTAGTTTCCAATATTCCCTCAGATATTTGGGTCTGTTGTTCACTTTCCCAGTTCTGTGCTGAGTTCTTGTATGCCTGAGTTTGCATGGGACTTGTGTATGCTGACACCATTGCCATAGACTCATATGAGGATACTCCCAGGATCTTTTAAATCTGTTTCAACATGGTCATGCACCTCCTCCCTGGCTCTTACAATATTTCAGCCCCCTCTTCTGTGATGTTCCCTGAGCCCTGGGTGTATTACAGGTCGGAGTTTGAAAAAAAATCACCAGCACCCCTTTGAGAAAAGTAGCAAGGTAAATGTTTATTATTTCAATGAGCTGGGCTGTCTATCTTGGGAGTAAACACAGCCCTGATGATTGTCAAGTCAGAGTTTTTATAAGATTGCAGAAATATTATTCAAACAGGACACTTGTGAACTAATCAGATTTGTACAACATAGCTGAACTTTGAATCTATTAATCAACAACCAATCATTATACAGACAAGTGATACAGTCATATAACTTGGCAATCAACTTTGTAATTTTAAAATTACTCAACTTCCTAGCCATAATAAGTATAGTAAGAAAGCTGAAATCAGCAGTTACTGGGTGGTCACACAATAACAGGGTAACAGGGTGGTCTTATGCCTGTGTCAAGGTGACCCAAAATAGCAAGTGGATTACAGAAGCAAAAACAAGCTGGTTAGACAGATGTATAATGTCTGAAATTAGCACATTCTTTGGTTCATGGCTAGGACAATTTCCCAAGACCCAAGGATACGCCCCTCTTCCTTATTGTGTGGAGCAAAGTTGCTGCTAAAATGGCTCTGAACAAAATGGAGTAACTTAGGTAAGTTTGCTGAACCATTTTTGGTGAGTGAAATTTAGTAAAGGAGTCCAATCCAAGGACCAGCATTCAGCAAACTCTTGGTCTCTACACTTTGGCCATTTGTAACCTATTGTGTTTCTGGCCCTCTGCTGCATGAGGGAGCTTCATTAATGAGAGCTGAGAGATTCATTAGTGTCCTTTTCTTTACCCCTGTTCCATGTTCCTATGGCCTTAGGCATAGAGGTGGCACTGTAGATGTGTCATTTAGGCCCAGGAAATTAATAGACAATATCTGTATGTGGCCAGTTGTGGTACATGGTAATAGACCTCAACTGGTGCAAAACGAGCATCCTTGATGAGCAGTGACAGGGATATTTGTAAATATAAGGATGCATATTTTGCACATAGTAAGAAATCACATTAGTCTAGGGATGTGACAGTCTTGGCGTTTGTCTCTAAGATCTATGACAACTCTAGCCATGTGTATTTGGTTATGTTTACAGTACCACACTTGAGTATCCTCCCATTGAATGGACTTTTACTCTAATTAGGTAGCTGTGGATTGCCCCCAGAAAAAAGTGCCACTACTGCGCCAATGAATAGTGCTGGCTATTGATGTGGTTGTTTGGTCTTGAAGCTGGTGTTGGTGTTTTCCCTTGGCACCTTCATAGAGCTCTCCAAAGCTAGGAGAGCTAGCCTTCAGAGGAAGTGGATTCAGGTCAGTTGCAGTTCTATTGCTCCAAATCCTGTGTCCAAAGTATGTTCTGTCTACAGCAGTAGGGTCTTACCTTCAAGTTCTGGGAGATAACCAAGGGCTGTGGCAATAGCCTGAGTAATTTTAGTAGTTCTTGGACCACCATAGCCAACAATTAAAAGGCAGGCTTCTCCTGTCTGGCACTGTTTCTTGTTATGTAGCATTTGGCTATACACATGGATTCATGTAGAGAAAATGTACATGTTATTTGTCATTAGATTGTTGGGATAACATGAAAAAAAAAGTTGCCTTTCAGGAAAATCTGTATTTTTTAAATGAGTCATTTTTTAATACTTTGAATACTACTTTGTGCAACTGGTTTTTTGTTTGTTTGTTTTTTGTTTTGGTAATTTCTAAAAGACTTTAGAGAAAATCCCCAAACTGTTACATTCCTAGAATAATGTAATTTCTTACTATGTGAAAAATACATATCCTTTTATTTACAGACAAATAACCCAACTACTCATCAATGAAGCTTCTTTTGTACCATTTGAGGAGACTATTTGAGTACCACAACTGATCACACAAAGACATTGTCTATGAATTGCCCAAATATACGTGTCACATCTACAATGAAACTGCTACACTTTGCTTCAGGGAACATAGAACAAGGGATAAAGAAGACTATAATGAATATCTTGGTTCTCATTAATTAAGTGCCCCCATACAACAGAGAACCAGGAACACAAAAGGTCCCAAATAACCAAAGTGTAGGGACTAAGAATCTGCAGAATGCTGGTCTTGGACAAGACTCCTATATTAAACTACACCCACTCAGGGCTCAGGGACCATTGCAGAAGAGGGGACAGAAAGATTGTAAGAGTTAGGGAGGATGTGCATGACCATATGGAAGTAGAATCTTATGAGCTCCTGGGACCCTGCTCATATGAACATACAACAATTAAATTAGCATGCATAGGACCCATGCAAACTCCAATAAAAACCAGCACAGAACTGGGCCAATGGACAGCAGACCACAATCTTAGCTGAAGAAATATTGGCAACTGATTACTTCTGGCTGAGGAAGAGCTGATCTTCCTAAAGTGAGAGACTCTAGATAGGATGACTAGACCTCAGCAAATGAACTTGAACTAACTCGACACAATAGGCTTTAAGACAAATAAATGGATGTATGAATTCCAGTTTTGGGAGGGGGGGCTAAGGGAGTGTGCCAGTGGGGAAAGGGGTATAAAGATTATTAAGAGTGCTTGAGATGTTCTGTATGATATACACAAAAATTCAATAAAAATAATGTTAACAAGAAAATGTACACACTTCTTCTCATCATTGCAAAGTATATTTTCTTGGGGTTTCAGTTACCCATGGCCAGGTATAGATTGAATGTTAAATGGTAACTGGAGATAAGCTATTCATTAAGTTTACAATGATTGTTATAGTGTAGGTATAATTATCATATTTTGTTGTTAACAATCTCTTTTTACTTTTAAATATTTCAGTGCTATAATATTTGTACATCTTATGTGGTCCAGGGTAGTTTGATATATGCAATAAGTAACAATCAAATCAAGATAATTAGTTCACATCTTCAAACATTTGCCCATTGTCAAACTCTTTCCAGACTTAATTTAAAAAATCAAGTTTATCATAGGTATGTGCATTTCAGGCATCCATAGAAGCTTTCAGTCAATCCCTGTAGACAAGCATGGGCACTTCTACATCACGTTTTACATGTAAACATGTTTTCAACAATTTAATCTAATCCAAAGATTTTATGAAACATTTTTTTTCCTTGATAAATACATTTGGAAACAATTATAAATTTCAAGCATTCAGCTCTTAAGGGATATTCATTCGAGTGAACTCATTGTACATTAAAAGTAATAAGGTATGATGTTCAGTACAAATCTGAGAACACACTACATTAAGTTTACTCTACTCTTTTACTAAAGGTAGAAAAGTACAAATATTAAAAGTATCGTAAATCATAAAGGCCTAGAAAATAAATAAATGTTGTTCTTAGGAGTTACAAGATTCATTCAGTTCATAAATTTTCTATCAATATATATTTATTATCCATCATTAGCATGAATAACAACAAAGACTATAACTTAACAATTTTAATACTTAGAACTTTTAATTTGATGGGGTAGAAGCAAAATACTTTTTATTCTTAATGCAAATGTCAAGCATTGTAGAAAATTATTTTTTAAATAAAT
>NW_008337294.1:401005-424398 GCF_000622305.1 Nannospalax galili | reverse complement strand
ACCAAACCTGGTCTGGATTTATCAGAGAAAATGCTATGGTTCTATTAGGAAAAGGTTATTGATTCCATTCCTGTCAAAAGGATTGGTGGTTTTGAATTTTTTTTACAAAATACTCTTGTTTGATAATTATAATGTTTAAAAACGTGGTAAGATATAATTTGCCTGAATGTTTTTCAATGTATATTTTTATTGAATTTTTGTTCATTTCAAACAAAATACCTTAATCATAAAACTTTCCCCTCTCTGCACCCCCTCCATAGCCTGCCTACAAGTTTTCCTGCATTCTGTCATGTATATTAAGGTCTATCAAGTCAAATTTTTGTATGCAAATGTCCTTCACTGTGATTGCATCCACTGTAGCCTGGTCAGCCTGTCTAGTATCACTCCTTTAGAAAACACTGACTATTTTTAAAAATCCTCTGAGTGTGTATACATTTAATCATTCATCAGGTTCTATATTTTTTTTTCTTAAGGTGGGATTTTAATATTTTTTTATTAGAAGAAGCATTTCATTACGACAGCATTAACCTATTCAATAACATTTTTCTGAGCTAGGGTACATCTCTTTCAAAATTGGCTGTATATTTTTAGGTTTACAGATGAATTATTACGCTTGTACAGTCTTTTACTCATTATAAACTCTATAAGACATAATATTTTTAAATTGAAAGTTGATTAGAGACTTTTAATTGCTTACATACATGTTTAATTTTCTCATAATGTCATGTAAGAACTATTGGCTTACTATTTTTGTCATTAAATTACTTTGTTCTGTCCCAGTCTCCCACTAACTCTTCCCATGTGTCCCCATTCTCTCTCAATTTCTTGTTCTCTTCCTTGATAACTCTTGTTACTGCTAGAGTCATCAAATGGACAATAACTAAATATAAAAAGGAGAAGAAGGAGCTTGGAAGAAGGGTATAATAGAAAATTGGAGTTATCAAGGGGGATATGGGGGGTATTTTAACTGGGGAGGGACAAGGGAAGGTTACACAGGGCATGGAAAGGAAACAAAGATAAATAGTGACTTATTAATTTTAAGATGGTTGAAAATGCAAAATAAGTTTAGACTCCTCTCCATTTAGTATACAAATTAAACAGGAACTGAATTGTTTTCTCAACTAATAGAGACATAGTTTAATTCATTTGTGTGTATTTAAAATGTTTTATTTATTGCTTTTATTTTATGTGTATGAGTGTATTGTGTTCATGTGTCTAAGTGCACCTGTGTTATGCAGTGCATGGGGAGATCAAAAGAAGGCATTGGATCCCCTGGAGCTGGAGTTACCAATGACTGTTACCCACCATGTAGGTACTGGTTATCAAACCTGGGTCTTCTGCAAGAGCAGTCAGTGCTCTTGACTGCTGAGCCATTTCTCCAACCCCCATGTGTATGTTTAATAGTCTATACAGAAGTACAGGCTAATGCTGTGCTATGTTACAAAACGCCCATAATCCATTGCTCCTTGCCATCATAGAGATGCCATTTGCTTCACCTTATGTCTCTAGTAGTCTTGAGATTTTCTTTGGAGGGTGGAAATTTTAGAAATGATTGTATAAGACTAAAGGTGGGCTTTAAGAAATTGTGAAGTCTTACTTTCTAGAACCCTGGAGTGTGTATGTGAACAATGACTAGCCTAGTAAAAACTGCCAGACCCATGGAGTGTGGTGCCCATCATCTTAAGTCTTACTGCTGTCCCATTTGAAACCATCCCATTAACAGTGGTCCCTTGACTCACCTTCAAGATTACTCACATCCAGGGAAACGGTGCAAATCACCAATGCAGACTCAGGATGAGTAGCTGTCCCTTTGAGACATTATATTTTCATATGTTTTATCATATTGCAAAGCATAATAAACACCCACTTATGGCCCAAATTAGTGGTATCTATAGACAATTGAATACTATTGTACCGTAATTGACCAAGAGTTTTAGGTTTAAAAATATGTGAAGTACTAAAAAGAATGGGTCATTTATTTTAGTTTAGTGATCTTTGTAATATTCAAAGTAATAACTGCTTTCATAGAATTAAAATTTTCAGCAAAACACAAAATTCTAACAGTAAAAGATATTGTTAAACTAACCTGTATACAGTAATTTTTTAGGATTGATAAGTAAACTATGGGACACACTGTCATAGATCACTGTGAAGTATAGTCTATACTTATTTCTTAACTGTTAACATATTCAGATATAAAGAGAAATTATAAAAATTAGAATATTTTCTTTTAGCTTTGTTTTGGAAAACTGTGCTAGCTTATTTTCCACATTTAGTTACTACCGAGTGATACAATTCTATGGCTTAATTATTTTCTATTTAAAGCCATCAGACTTTGGATAGATGGACATTGTTGTAATATTAATGCTCAGAATCCATGAAAATAATGTGTTCTTATCTATTTCTATAATAAATCCCTTCAAGAGTGTTTTGTATTTTTAGTGACAACTCTTTTTACTATTGTCTTCTAGTTTGCTTAAAAATGTATTTATTTTGTTCACTTGTATTAGGTTACTCATAACTAAAACCAAATATCTAACTGAAGAAAATTAAGGAAGGGAAGGTTTAATTTTGTCACAAGTACAGAGAATTTATTGCGTCATAGTAGAAAAAGCACAACAACTGAAGTGACTTATTCCACACTAGCAAGATTAGCAAAAGCGACTCTGACATGGCCCAACGAGGAGCAAGAGGGCCAGACCAGAAGTGGAGCTGGTCTATATACCCAAGGTTCATGACTGTGCCCACTTTACCAGCTTAGCTCCAAGTCCAAAAGATCCCACAATCTCCAAGAAAACTACCTGCCGGGCACCAAGTATTCAGAAACAGAAGCCTGAGAGATATTTCATATTCTGGTACCCGTTAGATAAACAAACACATCAACCACCACCAACAACAAAAAACTTCGTAATTTAAAAAAAGCTTTGAAAATATCAACTGCAAAATGTAATAAAATCAGAAATGTACAATAAAAATGGTGAATGTCTTCAGGAAAGAGGAGATTGAACTGAAAATAAAGTGAGGAAATGAGGAAATACCACAGGATCAGCAAAGTAATGAAATACCCAATAGCAACATTTTAAGATGTCTTCTAACAATTAACTGGGATCATCATTTGGGCAATAAAACAATAACCTGACAGTGTTTTAGCAATAAAAATAGTTAATATTGAATGGGTCATTTGCACAACTAATATAGACCATATTATCTATATAAGAGAGTACAGTAAATTGGGCAAAGACAGTGTGGGTTACAGATAGATGGGGGGATATAAATTTCATTAAACCATATTGTATGAAAATTGCAAGAATTCAAATAATTATAAAACACTGAGATTAAAAATATTTGTCATTTTAGATTCCTCTCATTCTTGTTCTTGTGGGCCTCTCTTATGGGCTGGCTCCATTTCCTTAATCCCAAATCCCAGGACCACCTTCCCAAACAAGATTAACCAATCTCCCTACCATAGATCCCCAAGTTCTCACCCAGGCTTTCCCCTCACAGCCAAATTCCCAGCCTCTAGATCAGGCAGACAGACCTGATCAGCCAGGAATCTGATCCATCTACTACCCAAGAAGAACCTGAAATACCCACCTATTTATCATCCATACCCAAACAAAAAGTAACTAACCTACATGAACAGTATTAACAGAACAAAAATTAAATTAAACAAAAGTAGAGTAGAAATTCCTGTTGAACACATAACCTACAAAGAACATTGAAATGCCCAAATGGCAACACAGAAAAACAAACACTGTGAAAAACCAGGAAAATATGTCCCCAACAAAACTCATGAGTCCTACAGAAGTGCACAACATTGAGAACCATCCTGTAGAACCCCAGGACACAGAATTTAAAAGAACAATCATAAACATGATCAAAGAACTTCAAGAAAACACAAACAACTCAAAGAACTCAAAGAGGAAAGGCATAAACTGTTGACAGAAGCTCAAGAATATACAAATATGTGGCTTAATGAAATATCAAAAACAAGTCATAATTTGAAAAGCAAATCCACTAAAGAGATAGAAATAGTGAAGCAAACCCAAATGGAAATGAACATGGGACTGAAAGACTCAATAAACCAAGTAGGATTAATAAGATAAAGTCTTACAAGCAGAATGAATGAAATAGAAAACAGAATATCAAGACTGGAGAATAAAGTTGAAGATCTGGACTTCTTAAGCAAAGACTATGCAAAATTAAAATACCCACAGGAATGGAACATTCAGGTAATGTGGGACAACATGAAAAGACCAAATCTACATATTGTAGGCATACAGGAAGGAGAAGAAAATCAAACCAATGGCATTGAACAGATCTTCAAAAGGATTATACAAGAAAACTTCCCTAAATTAAGGAAAGATATACTTACAGAGATTCAAGAAGTACAGAGAACACCATTAAGACATGATCAGAACAGAAAGTCCTCATGACATATCATAGTAAAAAAATTAAATGTACAGAAGAAAGAGAGGTACTGAAAGCTGCTAGAGACAAACAACGAGTTACATATGAAGGAAAACCCATCAGAATAACAGCTGACTTTTCAATGCAAACTATGAACACCAGAAGACCCTGGAACACAGTATTCCCAGTTCCAAACTTCCATGGATGCCAACCCTGAATACTTTATCCAGCAAAACTATCTATCAAGGTCGAAGGAGAACAGAAAATTTTCCATGACACAAATAGGCTGAAAGAATATATGTCTTCCAAACCAAAGCTACAGAGAATACCTGAAGCAATACAAATGACCAAAGAAAGGAAGGAGTATGTCCAAAAGGCTACAGAAAGAAAATAAGAATGGTATAACAGAAACAGAAAATAGGGCCACAAACACAAAGAAATTAAAATGACAGTACACAATCCGCACCTTTCTATAATAACACTAAATATCAATGGCCTCAACTCCCTTGTGAAAAAAACACAGGCTGGTGCAGTGGATCAAGAAAGAAAACACATCTTTTTGTTGTCTTCAAGAAACTCAACTCACCTTCAAGGATAAATACTATCTTATGGTGAAAGGATGGGAAAAAAAATTCTAAGAAAATGGCCCTAAGAAGCAAGCAGGTTTTGAAATTTTAATATTTGACAAAATAGATTTCAAATTAAAATGCATCAGAAGACATAAAGATGGTTACTTCATTCTAATTAAAAGAAAGTATTAGAATCATGAAAATTTATGCACCAAACTCTGGAGTACCCAATTTTATAAAATCAGTAGTCCAGGACTATAAAACAGAGATTAGCACCAACTCGGTGATAGTGGTCAACTTTAATACCCCACTTTCTTCAGTAGACAAGTCAACTGGACAAAGAATAAACAGAGAGACAACTGAATTAAATGACGTATTATATGCAATGGACCAAACAGACATAAACAGAATATTCCACCCAATCACCAAAGAGTACACATTCTATTCAGTAGCTCATGCAAAGGACTTTCTAAACCAGACACCAGCTGCTCAGGCACTAAGGTCAACAATCAATAAGTAGAACCTCACTAAATTATAAAGATTCTGTACAGCAAACGAAAGAACTAAGGAAGGGAAAAAGAAACCCACTGAGTGGGAGAAAATCTTCACCAGCTTCACATCCGACAGAGGATTAATATCCAGAATATACAAAGAACTCAAAATAGAAAGAAATAAGAAGTTAACCCAATAAAAAGATGGGGGATAGACCTAAACAGAGAACTCTAGCGAGAAATAAAAATGGCTAAGTAGCACCTTAAAAAGTGCTCAACACCCTTAGTAATTAGAGAAATGTAAATCAAAACCATTTAAGATTTCATCTTACCCAAGTCAGACTGGCCAAGATCAAGAGAATGAAAGACTCCAAATACTGGAGAGGATGTGGAGAAAGAGGAATGCTCATTCACTGCTAGTGGGAATGTAAACTCTTGAAACCACTGTGAAAAGCAGTATGGAGAACACTCACAAAACTAAAAATGAACCTACCATAAGATCCAGTGATGCCACTCCTTGACATATACCCAAAGGACTCATTGTAGCATAGAGATACCTGTACATCCATGTTTGTTACACTCTCTTCACAATAGCTAAGAAACTGAAACAAACTAAATGTTCCTTAACTGTCAAATGGTTAATGAAAATGAGGTACATCTACTCAATGAAGTTCTACTCAGCAGTAAGAAAAGATGGAATTATGACTTTGCAGGTAAATGGATGGATCTAGAGAGTGTTATACTAAGTGAGGTAACATAAACCCAGAAAAGCAAGTGATGTATATTTTCCCTCATTTATGGATTGTAGCACCAATCCCTTATATGTGAATGTATAAATTCTGATGTAACACCTGGAACCAGGTAAAGGCAAGGGATACATGGAGGTAAAGGAAAAGAAACAACTTGAAAGAGGGATAGTAGGGAGCAGAATTTATATGGGGGAGGTGGAAAAATTGTGAGTAATGGGCAGGGAGGAGAGGAGGGAGTGACATGTAAGAGACCATAATGTGGGGGACTGAGGGAAGTCAGGAACTGAAAGATGGCAGGAATCAGGAGGTATTGGGGGGAGGGTGGGGATAAGGGGTGTGCTGTGACTAGGAAGGGAAGGAAGAGGGAGGACAGATGGGGGAATAAAGAGCAAAGATGAGTGAATCTCTTGGGGTTAGGAAACTAAAGGGAAAAGTTATTCCCTGGAAACCCTATGAGAAATGCATGTAGAGTGTCTGAACATTAATGCATATGTATACCCAGGAGCTGCTTGGAAGGGAATGCAGTGTGAGATAGAAGAGACCTCTTTTAGAGTGACAAACATGCTGTACAGCACTCATCAAAGAAGCTTCTTATTACAACAGTTGGAGGCTACTGTAGAGTTGCACATCTGGTCAGGCATAGAGAACATACACCTGGGAGATTCCCAGTACTAGGTGATACATGTGCAGTTGAATCTCTACAACTAAGGCTCATGGAACATAACAGAATAAGGGGTAGAGAGAGGGCTAATGCACCCCTCAGCTCCCACCAGTAAGGCTTCCACGCACATCAGGGTGCGATACACACAAAAGGCCTCAACTGGGCAAGTTTTGGAGAATAAGAAACTGTAGAGTGTAGGATGGGACTCCTATATGGAACCTCACCCACCCACTGCTCAGGGACCATCGCAGAGGAGGAGGCAGAAAGATCATAAGAGCCAGGGCTGGTTCATGAACATAAGGAAGTGGAGGCTTCGAGGCTACTGGAGGCTTGCTCATGTGTGCCTGCGGCAGCAGTGACACTGAACGTGAGACCCATGTCAGCTCAATTAAACAAGGGCCCAAAGGGGAGGTAAGAAATTGGTGGCAGGTCAGCATTAGGTTGAGAACTATTTGAGGCTGATTACTGCTGGGTGGGGGAGATTATGATATACATAAGACCACTGGAAGGGCTGACTAGAATCCAATGTATGCATTTACACTGAAGGACATTTGGGTACAAACACCTGAATGCATAGGACTCAGTATGTAAGGCAGAGTACATAGGTATAAGTCAAATTCACTGCTGGGAGGTGCACGAGTTTATTGGGCTTGCTAGCTGAGGTTGGGGGTGCAGATTTACTTACAGAAGAGTGGGTTCCCCCCATTCACAGCTGTGTTTGAAAGTCCACACCCAAACATAAATCTCATGGTTCCCGACAGCTGCACAAAATGTCAAGACAGTGGCTTCATGGTTTTCCCAGCTTTTTTACCCTTAGTCCCTCTCCTTCAGACTTCCCCTTCCTCTGGCTCTTACAAAACTTTCTGCTCACCTCTTCTATGAATTTCCCTGAGCCTTGGAGGGGGTGATATGTGTGGGGAGACCTTCCTCCCATTGTTGTAGGGCACTGGACACTTTGGATCTCTGAACTATCTGTTTGACAAGGGCTGATGGCTCAATTTATTAGTATTCTATCTACTATAAAAACACAAACAGAAGGAAGCAAGAACATGTAAAAAGTAACTGATATAACAGCTTATAGGTGAAAACATAAATGCTTGGATGGTACTTTACTAGGTGCATCACATCCATCTAACAACACAATTGCAAGGGCTTCTCCAGTGGAGCCTATAACATCTCCTGATATGGGGGGAGGGGGGATGGCTTGGTCTACAATACCAGATGTATGTTCCATCCCTATGAGCAGGCGTTAGGTCTAATCTAAAATTAGGTGGTTGTACATACACTAGACAAGCCACTATAGAGCCAGCAGGAACATCTGGCTTCACATGTTGATAGTTCATCACTCAGGGTCCATCGTTGAATAGGATAATAGGGGACAATTCACCCCCAGCCATCTGCATAGTGCCTTCTGGCACTATGAAAGCCATCCATCAGTGGAAGGGTGTTTCTGGCTTAGTCCAAGACTGATTTCTGCCTCTCCCATGCTCACAGCATGCGGTGTCTTCTGCAATCGGGTCTTACTGGCCACTTCAGGTGTACAGCCAATATTATTGGCAATTGCCTTTATAGTTTTGGAGACCTCTGGGGCCTCTTTGCTCATAGGGAAGCAACCTACCCCTGGTATTGGGATTCTCATTTAGTAACTGTATGGCTTCTGGAAGGGCATTTTTCCACCCCCATAGGGTTCTATCTATACTGACAGCTTTCCACTATTCCTTTAGCAACCCATTTTTTCTTTCAATTACCCTGCTCCTGTAGGATTTTAAGGAAGGTGTAAATAATTGAACCTGATTATTTTCAGCCCAAGCTTGCACATCTTTACTTGTGAAATGAGTGCTGCTGTTGCTATCAGTTTGCCATGGGCACCCATACATAACACTGAGTTGGGTAAGTCCCTTAACAGTAGCCTTGTCCAACACTCTCTTGCAAGGCAAGGCCTGTGTAAGGTCTGTGGCAGTGTCCACAAAAGTGAGAGCATATTTGCACCCTTCACTGACTGGCAAGGGCCCTATATGTTCTACTTGACATTCTCTCACAGGCAAAGCCCATTTTATCAGAATGCTGGCTGCTTTGGCTATTCTCCATCCTGTGTTGGCTCCCCTGTGGCCAGACATGATGTGAATACAGTGAGCTGTTTCTAGGGGAACCTGAGGGCAGATAGCCGTCACCTTGGTAAGGGCATCAGCTTCCTGATTCTTGGGGGTTCTCACTAGGCAGTGGGTGGCCACTTGGTAAACCACCAGGGGCATTAGCTCCTGCTGCATTTTATTATGTATGTCCTTCCACATTTGTTGTTCCATAATGGCCATCCCATCACCTGCCAGTTTTCTTTCTACCATTGGGCCATCCATAAGGTTAAGCCTTTGAACACAGCCTAGCTGTCAGTACAAATTGTTACTGGCCAAGGCTCCCCCTTTGTTATTCTCCACACAGCTATTAATTCAGCCTATTGACTGCTTTCTCCTTCTCCCCTTTCTAACCATATAGTGTCAGTGTTCATCTGTATTGCTACTGCTACCCATTCTTGTCTGGCACCCCTGTTGGTGTCATCTCTATACCAGGCATCAGCCAGAATTGTGGGAGCCCCTACTAGCACTAAGTCACGTCTTGCTGGAGGGTCAACCTTGAAATGACGCCAGTCCTAGTACTGCCTTCAAAGCATTGGTGATCAGGCTTGCTGACACCATCTCTCACTGTTACAACTATGCATGCCATCCCTGACAGAGGCTTGGCTAACAGGCCCTCCACCCATCCTTTTATGGGATATGCTGTTTTTACAGTAATAGGGGGTGGGGCCTATTTGGGATAAGTCAGGAGTGCCTGGAATGTAGAGCATGACCACCAGGTGGGATACCTCCTAGTGAGGACAGTAGAAAACTGGCCTGCTCCATTCTAGATATACTGTCTCTTACCCAACAACCCCCAAGCAAAACTATTAGGCCTCTAATCCTTTAATCCTAACTGGGTCTCTTGTAGATCATGTGACTGGAGGACAGGACAAAGGCCATGTAGCTTTAGAAGCCCCTTCCCTTCACCTACCTGCAGGCCTGTCAGAAAACTAACCCCACCTCTTTGCCTGCAAAGCTTTCCTATATAAACCTCTGCTTTTGCCATAATAAACGAGCTGTCCACTGACACAACCTCCTGATTGTTTTCTTCCCATTGTACTCACTGCTGCCAGAGGTCCCTCTTACCCCATTGGTCCCTCTCTTCACCCTGACCTTCTGCAATGGGGACCAGTGCACAGGGGTATCCTGGTAGCAGCAGAGTTTGGACCAAGGGGAGGCTGACAGGGCCCCTAATGGAGTCTACCTGTTGCAATGCTTTATATACAGCCAGCAGTTGCTGTTCTAAAGCTGTGTATAGGGACTCTGTCCCTTTCTATGATTGGGACCAGAACCCAGTTGGGACCGTCTGTTCAGGTTGTTGTTGCCAGAAGCTGGACCCATAACCCTCAGGGCTACTGGTGGCTTCCAGGAGGAAGGGACACTGAGGTATTGGGGCACACACCTGCTTAGCTTGACCAACCAGTACCTTGGCCTGGTCAAAAGCTTCTTGGGCCTTTACATCCCAAACCCATATAGCACTTCTCTTTATTGGATTATACATGGGCCAGGTGACCTGAGCAAGGTGAGGTATAAAAATTTGCCACTACACAAGAAATCCCCAAAATACCTGTAACTGCTTAGTATTTATTGGTACAGGTTGTTCAACAGCCGCACTTGGTATCATGTGAATTCTGCCTGACCATAAAACTCCTAAGAGTTTTACCACTGTACAGGGCCCTTGTACCTTGTGTGGGTTGATTTCCCATCCTCACTCCTTCCAGTGCACTTGAATGTTCCCCAAATAAGATTCAAAATCTGTAAAACACCCAGAGGTTAGTATTATATCATCTATGAAGTAGAACCTCTTTACAGAAGGGGGACAGGGTTACAGGACCAGATCCCTGGCCACCATCCATGACAAAACCATGGGGCTGTGGAGATAACCTTGGGGAAGTACTCTGAAAGTCCGTTGTCATCCATTCCAAGAGAATGCAAATTGATCTTGGGATTCAGCACCAAGGAGAATAATAAAGAATGCATTGGTAAGGTCCACTGCAGTTTGGAAGGACCCCATTTCCTGTACCAGCTGCTCAATTAGCAGTGCGAGAATGGGAGGCACCACCTTATTTAACTCCTGGTAATCTATAGTCATTCTACTGGAGCCATCTCGCTTCCTGATAGGTCAAACGGGGCTATTGAACAATCTCTGGGCTGGGCGGATAACCTCTACCCACTCTAGTTCCTGGATTGTTTTTGTAATTTTGTCTTGACTCCCAGGCAGCTGGTACTGTTTGATATTCACCATCCTCTGTGGGGTGGGCAATTTGACTGGTTAACATCTTGCCCATCCCTGAGTAATCTCCTTTACTGTTCGCACTCTCAGCCAAAACTCTCCCACAGTAGTATGTTGTCTTGCAAGGGAGAGATGCACACCTTGCACCACTAAAATGTTGTATTCCAAGGGAGAGATGCACACCTTGTACTCTGATAGGATCAGAGTACCTTGCACTCCTGGGGTTCGGGGGAAAATTGCCCACTCCCAGAATGAGTCTAGTCTGCTCTACTCATAAGGTTTTATCCCCATACCCATCCACCGCTATCCATTGGCCCTGGTGTTTTGGGGGATTGCCATGAATTAATGTACACTCTGCTCCAGTATCCACTGGGGCCCATGTGTTTTATATATTATTGGGGACCAATAAATCCTCAATTCAACATGTGGCCTCCAGTCACCCAGTATCACCCAGTATGGCCCTCACCTGTGGGCAACCTTTGCCACCCCTTCAAGGATGTGGCCGGGGGGTATTCCACCCAATGAGGCTGCCTTCCTCTGGAGGATGGAACACAGTTGGACTTACTCACACCTCCTGGTCCCCAGTTCTCTTCTGTGGTGAATTGCTGGTGAAGCCATAAGCTCTCCATAGGCTCACCAGCACAGTGTTTGGTCGCCCATCAATTTTGTGCCTAACAACTCCTGCTATGTGCAGATCTGTGCTTGGGAGACATGGAGGGCCCTTTGCTGAGCTCTGGCCCTTTTACCTTGTGTCTACTTGCTTTAGCACCTTTCAATTCCTGTTTACATGTTGGCCTAAATCATTTAAATATGCCAGAACCTCACCAGCCTCATATAGGTGATGCCCTACCATGGGGCTTAGCACTGCCACCAAAGCTCCATACTAATCTTGTGGACCTTGCTGAATCAGTTTCTTTGTTAAGTCTCATGTAAAAACAATCCTGTGTGGGCCAGTGAACTGGGCATCAAATATAGCTTCCCTCATACCCAGTTCCGTCAACAGGGCTTGTCCTTCCTCTATGGTTTTCCAGTCTCTAGTATTCATAAGGATCTTATCTGGAGATGCCCACGTGTCCTTAATGGCTCATATGAGTCAATCCATCATGGACTGATTTCCATTATATTGCCTTAAGTTCTGAAGTCTTTGTCTTAAAAAGCAATGAGTGGTTATGTTGCTTCTCTGCTTCTCTGCTTCTGTAGAACTTAAAATGATACCCTCTGCCCCCATGTCCCAGATTGTCATACGCCAGGTGGCCAAAGGCTCCTTCATAGCTTGTTTAAATGTCTTTTCTATTTCTAATAGCTCTGGTGCTGAGTATTCTCTGATTACCATGATCTCCTGAACCAGGCTATTGTTGAAACCTCCATCAGCATGTTGGACCATGGATTTCCCCTTTCTTTGAATTAAAGATTAGACCTGAGGAGCATCTCCCACTCTCTCTAGGTCACTTCCTTCTTTCTCACTACCCAGCTCTTCCCAGGGGTTCCAGGTTTTAGGATCCCAGGATGGGCCTTGTATTATCATTCTGATCTGGGATTTTTTTTCTGTTTTGATCTCCTAGATGTAAAAAAAAATGGCATGCCAACAACTTCATCTCCTTTTCTGTCTTATCTAATTTATGGGCAAAAACAGAGGCCAGTACAGAGGAAGCCAGCGTCATATCCCTCTCCCACTCTACTTCCTCTCTAACACCTTCAGTTTCTCTTTTGGCTAAGGCCTCCATTTGGGACAGATTTTTTTAATTACCAATAGCAGTGGCCAAGTGGCCTCTGCAGCTGCTTGTTGACATTTCTGTCCCTGGTGTGCTACTCCCAGAGAATCTGTTCTAGACTTTCTGCTGCTTTCAAGGCGTCTCTAACTCACATGTAATCCCCCACAGATCAAGCAGGTATGCCACCCTGTACTATCTACAAGACAGCTGCCACCCCGAGATCTCTCCCATAGACCTCATCTGCTTATGTGGCCTCACCCTACTTACACATCTCACTGTCCACTTAATTGACCATGCGACTGCAGCCACCTCCAGAAAGCCTATGGGAATGGCCAACCAGGTTAACATTTCCTTGGCCCACTCTCTCCTCACCCCACTTTACTTTGGTTGTTGGTCTCTTTCCCCATATCAGGGACATCATCATCACTCTTCTACAACTCATTCTCAGTTTCATAGTAACCTGTGATACTATGACAATAGTAAGCCAAATTCACTACTGGGAGGTGCATGTGGCATCTGATGTCCTCCTCCCACTGTCTTTATGACAACCTGAGAAAAGAATAATCCAAACTCTGGTTTGAAGAATCTTAACGAGTTTATTGAACTTCTGAGTTTGGGGTGCGGATTTACTTACAGAAGATTGGGCACCCCCCCCCCAATTCATGGCTGTGTTTGAAAGTGCACACCCAAACATAAATCCCGTGGTTTCCAACAGCCGGACAAAATGGCGAGAGAGTGACCTCATGGTTTTCCCAGCTTTTATAACCTTAGTCCTTCTCCTTCAAGGAGCGAAGGTCAACTGATTAGCCGGAAGAGGTAATGGGTTTGACTCCTTCCCAGAGCTTGGGAAGGAGGCAGGACCATGGCTTGACATCATAGAATCAGAGGAATACCTGGGTCACAATAGGGTTTGGTAGGGGGAGGGGGGAGAGTCATGGATGGGGGAGGGATCTGAATGTGAGTGGGAAATAGTGAATGAAATTTTAAAAGCTCAATAAAAATTCTTTAGAGAGTTTTATAAATTTTAGCAAATAATATAAATGTAATTCAACTTCATTATAAGATAAATTATGTAGAAGCAAAAAAGGAACCCTAACTTCTCAACTTTAATGATTTTCAGTGAGTATCTTAATTGAAAATGGTTGATATGGGGCTGGAGAGATGGCTCAGTGGTTAAGAACACTGGTTATTTTTGCAGAAGATCTAGGTTCAAACCCCACCATCCACATGGTCTCCAGTTCCAGGAGATCTGACAGCTTCTTCTGTCCTCTGAGGCATTGCACAACATAGGTGCACTTATGTACACACAGGCAATACACACATACACATAAAATAAAAATAATAAATAAAATATTTTTAAAAAGGTTGATATATATGTACAGTTTTTATTTAGTAAATTATAACAACCTGTATTTTGTATTCTCAAAAATACTTATTAAAGAATTCTTTTTCTCTTAGTCTCTTTGATTGTGAAAACCATCAAGCTTAAACATTTAAAATATATTTCATTTATTCTTTAAAAATTTCAAAAAACATTTCTCATTTTAAATCTTCATAACTCACAATGACCGTATGAATATGTCTCAATTATTAATCCTATTTTAGAGATGATGTGCCTGAGGCACATGTGGATCAAGCTGTTTATCTTTACGCAGTTAGGCGGAATTGGGCTGAGGGGCTGAGACTCGATTCAGGCAGAAAGCATCCAGTATTCCACTACTTAACTGATTGTTTTGTACAGCTTCATGTTAATAGAGGATCAATAAAATGAAGCAAGTAGTACATATAAATTCAAAGAGGAAAGCATTGACTATCCTTGGGAAACAACTCCACAGTGAGCTACATCGATCATATGTTTATTATAATCACCAAAATCTTCCTCCATTAAATTTATCTTCACCCTCTCTAACATGTGCACATTCATACACACACTCATGCATGTTTTAGTGGAGGGTCGTTTAAGTGTTATTTTTTTTATTTAACTTATTCTTGGTGGAATTGCTCTTAACGAACCCAACTCCCAATTATTTTCATAAAAAATACAACACAGACAAAATAGAGAATGTAGGAAAGGCATAAGTATGTCTGGGTAGTTTCTGTGTCATAACAATGACAAAAATATAAATATCTTTTCCAATATTTAATTCTAAGTTAACAGTCCACCATAAATAACCTTTCAAGATACAGTTCCTAGGAAACATGAATGATCTCTTTATTTGAGTGAAGTTAAAAAGGACCATTTAAAAATATCACCCACAAGTTTAAAATACCACATTTGATACATTATTATTATAGCCATTTTAACTTAGAAAGACTTTAATTATTGGTTCCTAATGGAAAACTATATTAGTATTTGATAGATTATGTTTTTGCTTTCTCTTTGGGTTTTCCACTTATCTTTACTCAGACAAAATATGTAAATTGATAACAGTTATTAAAATGTTAAGATTGAAGGTATATTTACTTCTAAAAGCTTTTATAATATGAACCTTTATAAAACTATACTACCATGAAAGTGAGATGTCATGATGTAGAGTTCTAAACATGGAAAATAATCACCTCAGTTACTTAGTATAAAACTACAAGATCCACAGGTATAATTTGTACTTTGAATACTAATGTAAATTTACTTAAACCCATAAGAGTATTTTACTAAGTTATATGAAATGTCTCAGATTACATTTACATATAGATGTAATTTAAATATACACTTCTCTCTATCTGTAGGTAATTACAAAATATGACAGGATATATTGAAAGATGTGCTGCCTTTCTTTAAGAAGGATTTCATTACTGTACTGGTATTCCTTGAATTGACTTGTTTATAACATTTAATTATGTGGAATGTATTCATGGTTTTGTTGTAGATTAATTTTTCTGCTGAAAATCCAAACAGTTTTAAAAGGTATTATAGAGGCAAGAGGTTCAATTTACAAACTTGCAATCTAACAATCTTGTTATAAGCAACTCTTAAGTTTGTATGGTTCTTCTAGTCTATTTATTTCCATATCTGCAAAAAACATTTTATATGACAAGTCTTATTATGCTACCCTCCCACTGATAAAAGAGACCTGCAATTGAATATCAACCAATCTATGCTATGCTCCAGTCTCTCAGTTACATGGTGAGATCTTAAACAATGGCAGTTCTGCTACAAAAACAGCCAGAAACCACTATCTGGTTGCAGGCATTTCCTTTCCTATTGTTCTGTCTACTGCTCCCTGGCAATGTACACACTAAATCTGCCTTTTTCTAGTCTGATCAGATATGCAACATTTGGTGACTCATTTGAGGAGCATGGAACTTCAACTCTGTTCCACTTCTCCTGACTCTGGGCCTTCACCTTCAGTGTTCTGTGCATGGCAATAGAGACAACCGAGAGCCTCAGGCTGGGGTTAACTCCTTGTCAGGGCCAGTGGTCATCTGAATTCTGGTACAAGAACTCATATTCTCTACCTCTGAATGAAAGGCTCTTATAACTCAACTCTCCTAACCGCTGAACTATCCAACTGTTCCCAAGAAATCAGAGTCAATACACATCAATTTTGATAGGCTCTAGCCAATCTTCCTTCCTTCCTTCCTTCCTTCCTTCCTTCCTTCCTTCCTTCCTTCCTTCCTTCCTTCCTTCCTCTCTCTCTTTCTCTCTCTCTCTCTCTCTCTCTCTCTCTCTCTCTTTCTTTCTTTTTCTTTCTTTCTTTTTTTCTTTTGAGACAGGGTCTCCCTGTAGCCTTTCTTTCTTTCTTTCTTTCTTTCTTTCTTTCTTTCTTTCTTTCTGTTTTCCTTTGGTAGTGCTTTACATAAGTGTTAATGAATTGTTCACTTTCAGCCTAGATGAGCAGACCACTGATTTAAAAATTGTCATTGTACTTCAAACATTATCTCTTGCAGTGGTATGATCTTTCCTTCAAAGACCCAAATCTCTTCCCAAAAGGACTAGTCCTTTTGATTAGTAATATTTCCTGGTGCTGAAATTCTACCTAACTTCCATAAAAGTCTCATTCTTAACATAGATACCCCATCATCCAGGAATGGCAAAGTTCTGCATTACCTGGAAATCTCATTTTGGAATCATATTAAAACCCTTTTATGAGACTGTCTCCCAATTGGCTAGTTCCTCCAAGGGTTGGGGCCTGCCACAGAGGGTGGACTACTGAGATGCTGCTGCTGGGAGCCATCTTGGGATGGAAGCCATGAACCTTGGGTAGCATGTGGTGTGGGGAATGTGCAGCCATGCCGCAACTCAAGGACAGAATGTCTTGACACTTGTGGACCTGGGGAGAGATTGCTGGCCTTTGAGGCAGGAGAGAATGCTAGCAGAATGGCCTGATACTTATGGACTTGGGGCAAGATTGCTGGCCCCTGAGATGTGAGCAAATGCTAGCAGTGACTATCGGTGTGGCACAGTCTGATATGGCCAGCTCTGAGCCACATTGCAGGGCTAAGCACTGGGTACTCATTCCTTTATAAGTTAATGGATGCACATTTGTGCATATATGGTATGTGCACCTGTTTGTGTGGGAGCATGCACATGTGTCTACAGATGTGTGCACATGTGTGTGCATATGTGTGCATGTGGAGGCAAGAGGTCGATGTAAACTATCTTTCTCAATCACTTCACACCTTCTTTTTTGAGCTGGGGTCTCTCACTGAATCTAGAGTTAACTGATTGGTTCATAAACTTCAGAGATCTACAGGTATCTGCTTGCCCAGAGCTGGGATTACAGATGTGTACTGCCACACCTAGCTTTTATGTGGTTGTTGGGAACTCAAGCTCAGGTCCTCATGCTTGCTCAGAAGACACTTTACAGAATGAGTCATATCCATAGCCCCCATAAAATCTTAACCATGAAATGGATTGCATTGTATATATGCCCCCAATTTAGCATGCCTACACTTGTAAGTGTCTGCATTGCTTCAAGTTTTTCGATATTACAAACAATCCTGTGATAAACATGCAAGCTGCGGCTTCTAGAAGTGTAGCTGTGGGAATCTGAACCTGGTATTCCTCCGGAATATTGAAATGGCCTTGCTGGTTACCACACACTTATTAAATGACTATGGGCCTTTCATTTTCATTATTTTTAATCTCCTTAGCATACTCCCACTTTCTTCTTCTTTTGGATAAAACATGGCAACTGTCTTTCTCATGAGGAGGCTGTTCTGTAGTCACAGTGATGAATTCAGGCATGGTCATTTAAGTCCAGCATCAGTTTCTTTGCATTTTTTGTGACTGATGTAAGATTTCATACATAGATGTGCATGCATATGCTAATTGTACATACATGTGTATATGTTCAGTTCTACGTATTAATGTACACAATGAATACATTACACATTCACAAAGCAAAAAAAAAAAATGATATGTTATATGGTCTGCTTGGTAGTACAAGAGAACCAGAGGGAACTCGAGCAGCAGTGCCACTAAGGGGAGCAAACAGAAACCCTTACATAAGAACCCTGAAATAGTTAATGGTTAATGTGTGTACTAGTTACTTTCAGTTTCTGTGGTAAAACACTGATCAAAGGCAGCTTGGGGAGGAAGAGATCATTTGACTTACACATGCATATCAAAGCTCATCACTGAGAATAATCAAGGCTGGAACTAAACTCGAGGCAGGAGCTAAAGCAGAGACCACAGAGAGATGCTTGTGGGCCTGCTCCTCTGGCCTGTGCTCTCTGCCATATATATATATATATATATATGTATGTATATGTATATATATATATGTATATGAGACAGGGTCTCCCTGTAGCCCCAGCTGTCCTGGAACTCATTATGTGGACCAGGTTGGCCTTGAACTCACAGAGATCCACCTGCCTCTGCCTCCTGAGTGCTGGGATTAAAGGCGTGAGTCACCATGCATGGCTGTTTCTATATATTTTTTATATAATCTTTATTTTATGAGTATGAATGTATTGCCTATTGTTTGTAAGTGCAACTGTGTTATGCAATTCCCATGGACGTAGAAAGCCATTGGATCCTCTGGAATTGGATTTACTGATGGTTGTTAGCTGCCATGTGAGTGGTGGAAATTGAACCCAGGTGCTCTGTAAGAGCAGTCAGTGCTCTTAAGCATTGAGTAACCTCTCCAGTCCCTCAGCCTACCTTCTTACACAACTTGGACACACTCACAGTGTGCTGGACCCCCCCTCATCACTCAGCAATCAAGAAACTGCCAAATAGACATACCCACAGGCCAATCCAAGAATGAAAATTTCTCAGCTTAGGCTGATACACCTCTCAGGTGTATCAAGTTGACAGCTGAAGCTATCCCTCACAATTGAGTCCTGGTCACCTTAGCATACAAACACATCACTTTGAACCATAACTTGTCCTTTCTTTGTCCTCAAGATCTCATATTCATATCACAGTATAAAACAAAGTACAATTTTAATGGTCCCACAATCTTCAAAAAATGTATCACTTAAAAACTCCAATTTTGCTTTAAAAATCCAAAGTGTATTACCTATGGGCTCCTGTAAAATAAAAAATAAACAAGTTAAATACTTAATCATTTCAATAGGGAAGAACTGAGCATGCTTAAGCAAAACCAAAGTTCAGCAGTATAGCTTAGGGTCAGACATCTAGGACTTCAGTCATGAACTTCTGGGTCTAGAGGACACTGGCAGCTCTACTTCTCTGGATCTGCTAGCCACTGAAAATATACAACTTTCTTCATAGGCTCAGGCCACATCAATTCCACACCTGCTGCTGCCCTTAGTGTTTTTCTCATGGTCCTGACATATCCAGTATTCTGTGGTCTCCACTGCAACTGAAGTTGTACCTTCACCTGTGGCCTTATGGCCTCTCTGTAGGAACTCTAACCCTACCAAATGGCTCTAAACACCAGTTACTCTTCATGACCGTTCATGTCTTCAAACCAGTTCCATGTGAGAGACTATTACACATTACCAAGTTTTTCAATCAGCCTGAGATACAGACTTGGCCCCCAATGAACCACAGCTTCTGTGTGCTGATCCTGAGAAAATATTTCCCAGAAAATTCACCTCAATGATGATGATCCCTTATTAATCACAACTGAATTTTTAGCTCCAGTTGACCACCATCAATTGTCCCAGTAAAGTACATGTTTTATTTCAGTGATTCTGAACTCTTATGAATCACATATGTTTCTTCTGTCCCAGGTGGCCAGAATTCACATATTCCCATTTCAAAATATCATGCAAATGGTATTGGATGGACTCTCAAACTTCCCTCAGAAACGTCACAAGCTGTGTCTCCATCTTCTGCTTTTCTTTTACCATTTTTTTGTCTTCCAAGCTGCCATAGAAGACCTCTTTAAGCTCTTTTCACTATATATTGACATATGTAATTGGTTTCTTTTATTATTATTTTAACCAGGAGCGTGTACCTAAGAGTTTGCTATAAGTCTCAGAAAAGGCTTTGGACTTGGGATTTTGACAATGCTAAAACTGTTTTGACAATGGGGACTCTGTACGAGAGGCTGAGTGTGTTTTACATTGTGGGATGGGCATACATAATTTCAAAGTAGTGGTAGGATGTTATAGATTTTATCTGATATCACTGAAAAGTATATGCATGAACGGCTTTGTACCTTGCCATGATTATATTGCAGTTAGTACTCTGAATTGTGAAAGATTTCTCACCAACTGATGATCCTATTGAAACGTTAGGAGGTAGTGTCTCTGTGGGAGAAGTGGTTCACCACGGGTGTGCCTTTGAAGGGTATATTTTGATTCTGACCCCTTAGCCTTTTCTTTACTTCTCTAATGTCACATGAGGCGAAACTGGTTCACTGTGCCATCCCTGTCATGACGTCCTGCTTTCCTACTATCTCACAATGGTGGGGCCAAATAACCATATAATGAAATCTCCAAAACCATGAGACAATAAATCCTTTGTCATTTAGGTAGATTTCCTTGGGTATTTTGTCACAGCACCAGAATGTTAACACAATCAATATTTATAGCATTCGGCCTACCAATGTGTAAGTGCTCATGCCACAGCATGAGAAAACCTTCTGATAACATCTGCCAATGTTATATTTACAGTTACAGAGAGATATTAAGAAAACCTCACCTCAAATTGAGATTTATTGTATGAGAATATAACTTCTTTTCATCTAGCTGTGTTTTTTGTCTAATTTTGCTATTCATACAAATGAGTTGGTCTTCAGTGTATTTTCAAAGATATGTTTAATAAGAATACATATTTCTTGCTGCTTCACTAGAGGTAGATTGAAAATCAACAATATAATTTCTGCTTCTGATGTTTTTTTACCATATTATGCAGAAAATAATACGCCTTCTCTTTGTGAGAAGGCAGCTAGTCATTTTGCATGTGTGAGCCATAAAAATAACCACCAGTCAGTGTTATTAGTAACAGATAAAATTCTCTTAAGGGCTGTTTTTTATTAGTCACTGTTCTGAGTGAGTTAGGTATATTGGATTATCTTCACAGAAATCCATGGAATAAATATATTCATGCCACATTCTGTACAAGCAAATTCTAAGTCACTTGCCCTTAGTAATCTGCTTTTAAAAATGGTGGAACTAGACCTGGACACATCCCTCTTACGGCACTGTTCTGCACACTCTGGGTGTACTTTATTTTACCACATATTTAAAAGTGTAAACATTTAAAATTCTCTCTGTCTCATGGTTGAATGAAAATCAACCAATACATAGTTAAATGTGATCTTTCTCATGATTATATTAATATACTTTTTGAAAATGTTCAGAAAGTTCAGAAAACTTAATTATATCTAGAAATCCTGCAGTCAACCTTTCAATTTATCTGTACTCAGTCCTCCTCTAGTCTTTTGTGAATTGAAGCAGGTTTTCAATAGCCACTAATAAAAGCAGCAATCAAGTCAACAAATAAGAAGAAGAAAGGCTTACTTCATAATTCATAACATACTATTTCTAATACATGACAGTATAATACATATTAGTAAATAAATTCAAATATATTACATTGTTACCTCATGAATCTCAAGGTTCATTTTGGCATCAAACATTTTTATCAATGCCTGCAAAGAGTTCTGAAAAATATATACTTAGTATATTCACGTTATAGTTTTGTGTACTTAGAATTGTTCCTCTCTTACCTTACTTTTGGATCACAATCACATTTAAGCACATTCCAATGATTAGTGTTTATTTTGTTCATTCACAATAATCTAGTCAGTTTAAAACATCAACTATCACAGACCTGGGTGCAAAACCTCTCCTGTTGCCATTGTCAGTCCTTCTCTCCACAATACCATCTTGGTTCAAATAGGTGATAAAAGTAAATGGGAGTGTGGAAGTCCAGAGAATGAAATTAATGTGTTCATTCAAAAATGATTGATTGAATTTAATGTACAGGTACTTGGGATTTGACAGCCAATCTGTTAGGATCTTCACCTTATGGAATTTATATACTACCAGGTGGAAATCCTATCAGGTCATACTTAGGAGGAAAACAAAAGCTGGTTAGAAGATGGAAATTAATGAGGAATAATTTTTATTTATTTACTAATGATGTTCGGCAAATTTCATTTCATATAACTCGATTATATTTGGAACCCCTTCCCACTTGCACTCTCCACAAGCCACCACCATTTTGATGTATTCTTTCATATAAGCCAAGGCCTATCAAGACAATGTCCTGCCCCCAAATATCCTTTGGTATGAATTCATCCACTGGAGCATGGTCACGTATCTCTAATCACAATGGTAAGAAGTCTCAACCTCAGTTAAGAAGTTATTTTTTAAAATTTGTCAGGGTCAGTCTTCATTACTAATGGTTAAATGCAAGATTAACTGATGCATCTATGCAAATATGAGGCAAAAGGGCCAAAATTATTAAAAGAACCTCCTGCTTTGTCTGTTCTTAGGCTTAAAGTGATTGGTGGTTTTTTATTTTTAGGATAAACAGAATGTCATAGGGGAGATCAATAGTTTAAGATATTTTAGATGCCTATTAGGTATCCTGTGTAATGAGAAAAGTTGATACTATGTTAATGAGAATAAACTGAATTTAAAAACACAAAGTTATTTAAAAAAAGCAAGTGCTGTTGTTTTTTAACAAGCAGAAGGTAATTTACTAGAAGGATGTTGGCCATAATTTATTGAGAGCAGACGTGCAATTATGCTAGAGTATTAAATGCATTCACCCTTGTAGTTGTGTGCAATTGACCAAAGTAATATGCTGCTTGCTGGGTCATTCAATCTAAAAGGGTTATAACAGCTAATATTTTAGCATTCCAAAGAATCTTTTGCAAATAAACAAAGGGAATGAATGAATTTTAACTAGTCAATTCAAGTGGGATAACTATTTTTAGTCTTGTAAAAAGACTTACCTTTTATATATACATACTTTAAAACATGAAGTATTAATTGGAGTGGCAAAACATTCTATCTATCATCTATCTATCTATCTATCTATCTATCTATCTATCTTCTATCTATCTATCTATCTATCTATCTCT
>NW_008337294.1:400475-400947 GCF_000622305.1 Nannospalax galili | reverse complement strand
ATCTATCTATCATCTCTCTGTCTCTCTGTCACTCTTTCTCTTTTTCTTTCCCTATTCCTCTTCCTGATGTTCCTCATTACTGTTTATTTCACATGGAATACAATTTGTGAACCTGTGCAAACTTAAAATAATAAAAAAAAATTAAATCTTTGTACAGGTAAACTTTATTTTTCCTCTGTGGAATTCCTTGTTTTTTTATATCAAAATAAAATGAGATCCATCACAGCCCCACGACCACCAGTCATCACATCCCCATCACTCCCCAGTCATCACAGCCTTAATACCCTTGTCATCTCATCACCACCACCTTCAGTTATCACAGCTATACCACCCCGTCATCATAGTCCCACCACCCCCACTCATATAGCCCCACCCACCACCCTCAGTTATCACAACCCCAGCATACCTACAGCCCCACCACCCCTAGTCATCACAGCCCCACAGCCCCAGTCATCATATCCCCACCACCCCC
>NW_008337294.1:376855-400110 GCF_000622305.1 Nannospalax galili | reverse complement strand
ACCCCCAGTCATCACAGCCATTGCACCTTCATTTTATTTTCCCACTGACTCTGCTTTCTCAAAGGTTACCAGTGGACCAACTAAGTTCTATTAGGTTTTTTTTGCCCTTTGTATTGCTTGAATCTCTTTAATACTGAACATTCTCTTGATAATGGATTCGAAGATTATGATTTTTCAGCTTGAAATAGCGTTTCTATTTTTTACTTCTCTAACCACTGTATTTACTTTTGTGGCTTTTCTTGTCCTTAAAAGTTTGATGTTCTGCAAAGTTCTATTTGCCATTCTCCTTGGATTAGCCGTTTTCTTCCATTTTTTATTCTCTACCATTTCTTCATCTCTTCTTTAAGTTCTTATAATAATGATCACCCATCCCTGTGGAGAAACTTGTTTTGGCGACCATCATATCTTTTTTCTAATACAATAGGTCAGGTCTTAGAGGAAGGTTTCAATCTTACTGTATCCTCAGAATAGCATTTGTTGCAAAATAAGTCCTAAGTAAGTACCTATTAATTTAATTTGCATTTATTCCACAATTGTGTCTTCTAATTCTACAGAATTCTAGTCTCATGCTTATAGAAAGATAGAAGACACAACTGTAAGTGAAAGCCTCAAAATACTCATGTGTGCAAGAAAAACAATGTTTTCTTATTTTTTGCCTTTCTATTTTTTAATTATTTATTTAATAACCACATACTTTGAAGAAGCATTTCATTGCAACAACATTGACATATTCAATAACAATTACCTGAGCTAAGATGCATCTCTTTCAAAATTGGCTGCAAATTTTTAGGTTTACAGTTGAATTATTACAGTTATACAGTATTGTACTCAGTATAAACCCTATAAGACATAAAATTAAATGAGGTTTTAACCTTTAAAAAAGATCTCCATTTCCTTATTAAATTACACAGCTTCATACAGAAAAATTCATTTTTAATGCAATTGCCATTAAGATGTCTGCACATGAGTTTCTAATCTCTATATATCTGATTATTACTAGTCACAGTTGGTTACTTTCTGAGATCCTTGGCATCTGAGCATGGCTATAAAGTTGTCAGGTAGATTTCAATGGTAATGTTTTTCACATCTATTAATTATTAAGGAGCAAATTTTTATGCTTTGAAGAATTATTATCTTTTTAATTATTTTTTTAAAAATTTAATAACTACATGGTAAGAAGAAGCATTTCACCAGCTTTAACATATTCAGTAACACACTCCAGAGCAAGAGTACATCTCTTTCACAAGTGGGTGCATGTTTCTAGGTTCACAGTTGAGTTAATACAGTTATACAATATTGAACTCAGTATAAGCCCTGTAAGACATAAAATTGAATGAGTTTTTAACCTTTAAAAAGATCTCCATTTCATTTTAGAATATATTGTTCCTTGCAGAAAGACTCATTGTTTTTGCTACTAACAGTGAGATGTTGGTGCATGCATCTCTAATGTTTATGTATCTGATTATTACTAGTCATAATCAGTTGCACTTGGCTCTTTGGTGCCTGTGTATGTCTATAAAGTCATCAGGTAGATTTCAAAGATAATGTTTATCACCTCTACTAATTAGCATGACTAACTTCCATGCTTCCTCCTCAAATATATTTTTCTAAATTTGATTTTTTGTGTGTGTATATCAACAGAACATTCCAAACCATCTTATTCAGCTATACACCCACTTCCCAGATGGAACCCTCCCATAGCCTCTCTCCCCCAACTAGAGCCCTTATACTCTGATATCCCTGCTACTGTCTGCTGTGTTATCGGCACCCCAGCCATTCCCTACTACTTGCCCTTCTGGTGAACCTAGTCAGCCTATCTAGATGTCTTTGTTTTAGGAGGGTCAGCTGTTTCTCATCTAGCAGAAATCAGTTGTCAATATTCCTTTAGATGCTTTGGGTCTGATGTTCATTTCCTGAGTTCTATGCTGGGTTACTACCTCAGAGTCCCTTTGGCCACCCTGGCCAACAACTCAAAGGAAGGTATCGCCTGTCTGGCATTGTTGCTTGTTATGTAGCCTTTAGCTATGTATATGGACTCTTAAGAAATTATATTGGCCTCTTTAATCTTTGGTTATACTTTCCTTTTGGGTGTATAAGGCCATAAAGTTGGCCAAAATAAAACAATTTATTTTTATACTTAAGGTCGTTTGAAGATCTGTTCCTCAGGTACCACATGGGCTTGGGAGGAGCCCCTGGCTCCTTTATTTTGCCAGTTCCGTCTATGAGAAGATAAGACAAAGGTCCTGCTTGACTGTGGTTAGCTTTGCTTGGAAGCATGGAGGAAATGATTCCTCTGTGTTGACCCTCCTCTTTGTAGGGTGGACACTGGGTCAAGTCCAGCTGGTGGGGTCTCCTCAGCCTCCTTGATCAAGAGGATAGGTGACTGACAACAATTATAGGACATTTTGAGAGGTGCTCATAGTCCCCTAGTTGACCTAGGAGGGCAAGGAGCAAAAACTGTCTTTTATGTCCCTCTGACTAAATTATTATAGGCCTCAAAGTATGTCTGTTAAACATCCAAGAATGTTAGTTCCACCAGTCTGGTATTTTTAATTACTGTGTGTCATGTAGATAAATCTTAGGCAAAGACCAATTGTTCTCAGATAAACCTTACCAAGACATATATTTCTTGAACTGCTATGTATAATTTGTCAGTAGGTTGTAGGAGTAAAATGGTTCCCTCTGGTTTTTAAAACTAGCTAGACATTATTCATCTCTCACATTGTCTCACCCCTCTATCGTGGTTTTCCCAGTTAAGGTGCCCACAGTTCCCCACTTTCTCCCTTAATAATACCCTTTTTAATGGTCCTACCTCTCTTGAGCTCCTTCTTTCCCTTTATCCCCATAGGTTCCTTGTATACCCTTTCCTCTCCCCTCCCTTAAACTAACTGAATTTTTATTCATATCTCCCTTATTAAGACCTGTTTCCTACTGTTCTCTCTCAGGTTTTTTTTTTCCTTTACCTCGCTGTTTCCTTTACATTATCCTGGTTCCTGTATTTATTTCTGGATACATACTCACTTATCAGGGTTTGGTTCTAGGATATACATATGAGGGAGAACATATGTCAATTTTTTTTTCTTAATCTGTGTTACTTCACTTAGTATAACAGTTTCTAGTTCCATCCATTTACCAGAAAATTTCATGATTTCATCTTTGTTAGTGCTGAGTAAACTCCATTGTATAATGAACCATATTTTCATTATCCACTCGTCAATTGAGGGACACATAGGTTGCTTCCATCTCTTAGCTATTTTGAAAAGAACAGCAACAAACATGGATGTACAAGTGTCTCTGTAATGGGATGAGTTCTCTGGGTATATGCCAAGGAGTGGTATAACTGGTTCAAATCGTAGGTTCATTTGTATTTTTCACAGAGTTTTCCACACTGCTTTCCATAGGGGTTGAACAAGTTTGCAGCCCCACCAGCAGTGGTTGACTGTTCCCCTTTCCCCACATCCTCTCTAACATTTGGTATCATTTGTTCTCTTGATCTTTAGCCAGTCTGACTGGGGTAAGGTGAAATCTTAAAGTGGTTTTAATTTGCGTTTCCCTAATTATTGGTGATGTCAAACATCTTTTAAGATGGTTCATAGCCATCTTTACTTCTTCTTTTGAGAACTCTCTGTTCAGATCCTTAGCTCATCTATTTATTAGGTTACTTCTTGTCTCAATTCTCTGTTTTTCAAATTCATTATATATTCTGGATATTAAACCTCTGTCACATGTGTTGCTGGTGAAAACTTTCTCCAATTCTGTGGGTTTTCTGTTTGCTTCACTGGTTGCCTCCTTTGTTGTTAGAAGCTTTTTAGTTTAATGAGATCCCATTTGTTAATTCTTACCCTTGTTTCCTTAGCAATTGATGTCCAGTTTAGAAAATCCTTTCCTACACCTATATCTTGTAGGTTTTCCCCAATGCTTTCTTCTAACAGTTTCAGAATTCCAGGCTTTACATTGAGGTCTTTGATCCATTTGCAACTAACTTTTGTGCAGGGTGAAAGATAGGGGTTTAGTTTCATTCTTCTACAGGTGGCGATCCAGTTTTGACAGCACAATTTGCTGAATATGCTGTCTTTCCTCCAGTGAATATTCTTGGCCCCTTTGTCAAATATCAGGTGGCTGAAGTTGCATTTACTCATTTTTGGGTCTTCAATTTTGTTCCCTTGATCTACGGGTCTATTTTTGTGCCAGTATCACGTTGCTTTTATGACCATAGCCTTGTAATACATCTCAAAATCTGGTATAGTAATCCCCCAGCATTGTTCTTAGTGCTCAGTGTTATTTTGGCTATCCGTGGTATTTTTTGCTTCAATATGACTCTTAGGGTGTTTTTTTTTTTCAATTCTGTGAAAAATTTCATGGGGATTTTGATTGGCATTGCATTCAATCTATATATGACTCTTGGTAGGATGGTCATTTTCACAATATTATTTCTTCCAATCCATGAGCATGGGAGGTCCTTCCATCTTCTGATGTCTTCCTCAATCTCTTTCTTTAATGATTCAAAATTTGCGCTGTAGAGCTCTTTATTGTCTTTGGTCAGGTTTATTCCAAGATATTTTATTTTGTTTGTAGCTATTGTGAAGGGGAGTGTTTCCATGCACTTGTTCTCTGATTGCTTGTTATTGGATTATAGAAAGGCTGAAGACTTTTAGGTTAATTCTGTAACCGGCCACTTTACTGAACTTGGTAATAATTTCTTGGAGTTTTCTAGTGGAAATTTTGGCATCTCTTAGATGTAATATCATATCATATGCAAAAAGGGATAATTTGATCTCTTCTTTTCCAATTACTACTCCTTTAATTTCCTGCTCTTGTCTTATTGCTCTTGCAAGAGTTTCAAGTACTATGTTAAAGAGAAGTGGAGATAGTGGACAGCCTTGTCTGGTTCCTGATTTCAATGGGAATGCTTCCAGTTTTTCTCCATTTAGAATGATGTTGGCTGTGGGTTTGTTATATATGGCTTTAATTATGTTGAGGTATGTTCCCTCCAGTCCGATTCTCTCTAGGATTTGATCATAAATGCATGTTTAGTTTTGTCAAAGGCCTTCTCTGCATCTATTGAGATGACCATGTGGTTCTTGTCTTTGAGCCCATTTATATGATTTATGACGATTATTGACCTACATCTATTGAATCATCCTTGCATCTTTGGGATAAAGCTGATTTGATCATGGTGGGTGATCTTTTTGATGTGTGTCTGTATGCAGTTTGCAAGTATCTTGTTGAGAATTTTTGCATCTATGTTCATTAAGGGGATGGGTCTATAGTTTTCTGTTTTGGTTGTATCTTTACCAGGATTTGGTATGAGAGTGATGCTGGCTTCATAGAAGGAATTTGAGAATTCTGCTGTAAATCCATCTGGTCCTGGGCTTTTTTTAGTCGGGCGGTTTTGTATTACTGTTTCGATTTCTTTTTGTGATATGGGTCTGTTTAAGCTGTTAATCTCTTCTTGGTTTACTTTTGGTGGTTCCCATGCCTTTAGATATCCATCCATTTCTTTTAGGTTTTCAAATTTAGTAGCATTTAGGTTTTTAAAGTATTCCCTTATAATGTTCTGTATCTTTCTGGTGTCTGTTGTGATGTTTCCCCCTTCATTTCTGATTTGATTTGGAGGTGCTCTTTCTTTTTTTTCTTTAACTGGGCTAGTGGTCTGTCAATCTTGTTTATCTTTTCAAAGAACCAGCTCTTGGATATGTTGATTCTTTGTATTGCTGTTTTTCTTTCAATTTCATTAATTTCTGCCCTAATTTTTGTTATTTCTTCTTGTCTGGTGGGTTTGGGTTTCGTTTGCTGTTGATTTTCAAGTGTCTTGAGTTGCAACGTTAAGTCATTTATTTGTGTTCTTACGATTTTTTGATGTAGGTACTTAGAGCTATAAACTTCCCTCTAAGGAAAGGAAGTGTGTTCCAGAGGTTTTGTTGTGTTGTTTTCATTTCATTTAGTTCCAGGAATACTTTTGTTTCTTTCTTAATTTCTCTTTTGACCCATTCATCTTTCAGGAGTGTGTTATTTAATCTCCATGTGTTCCCATGGTGATTAGGGCTTCTTCCGGTGTTGATTGTAAGCTTTATTGCATTGTGGTCTGATAGAACACATGGAATTATTTCAATCTTTTTGTAGTTGTTGAGGTTTGTTTTGTGCCCTAGTATGTGGTCGATTTTGGAGAAGGTTCCATGGGGTGCTGAGTAGAAAGTATGTCCTTTGGTGCTTGGGTGGAATACTCAGTAGATAATCTGTTAAGACCATTTGATATATGGTATTGTTTAATTCAAGTGTCTATCTGTTAACTCTCTGCCCTGTTGACCTATCTAATGGAGACAGTGGAGTATTGAAGTCCCCTACTATTAATGAGTTGGGATTAATCTGGTTCTTAAAGTCCTGTAGTATTGTTTTTATGAAGTTGGGTGCACCAGAGTTTGGTGAATATATGTTCATGATTGTAATATCTTCTTGATTTATTGTTCTTTGATCAGAATGAAGTGGCCCTCTTTATCCTCTCTGATTAGTTTTAGTTTAAAGTCTGTTTTGTTAGATATTAGAATTACTACACCTACATTATTCTTAGTACCATTTGCTTGGTGTATATTTTTCAATCCTTTCACTTTAAGATAGTGTCTGTCCTTGAAAGTGAGATGAGTTTGTTGCAGACAACAAAAAGATGGGATTTGTTTCTTAATCCATTCACCTAATCTGTGTCTTTGGACTGGGAAGTTCAGTATGTTAATATTTATTAATTTAACGAAAGATGTATATGTATATTGAATTTTGTCATTTTTTATGTTCACATTCTTGATATAGCTGTGTTTTTCCACTGTTATGCCTTCATTGAATTTCTTTCCACAACCCTTTGTGTATAGTCATTCCTTTCTTCAGCTATTTGTATTGCTTCCAGAACTCTCTGAAGGGCTGGTTTAGTGGACATGAATTCCTTCAGCCTATTTATGTCATGGAAGAGTTTTCTTTCCCCTTTGACTATAATAGACATTTTGGCTGGGTATAGTAATCTGGGTTGACATCTGTGGTCATTTAAAACTGGGAATGCTTTGGGCCTGGCTGAAAAGTCAGCTGTAATCGTAATGGCTTTTCCTTTATATGTGACTTGTTGTTTGTCTTTTGCAGCTTTCAGTATTGTCTCTTTGTTTTGTACGTGTAGTGTTTTTACTGTGATGTGCCATGGATAGTTTCTTTTCTAGTCCTGTCTGTTTGGTGTTCTATATGCTTCTTGTACTTGTATGGGCATGTTTTTCTTTAATTTTGGGAAATTTTCTTCCACGATTCTGTTCAAGATCTGCTCCATGCCATTATCTTGGGATTCTTCTCCTTCCTGTATGCCTATGATTTGTAAGTTTGGTCTTTTTATGGTGTCACACAATTCCTGCATATTCCATTCCTGTGATTTCTTACATTTTTCATAATCTTTGCTTGATTGGTCTAGTTTGTTCACTTTATCTTCCAGTCTTGATACTCTATTTTCCGTTTCATACACACTGTTTGTGAGTCTTTCTCCTGTCGTTTCTAATTGGCTTACTGAGTATTTCACTTTCTTCTTCCTTTCAACCTGAATATTCTTCAAAATTTCTCTTTTCTGAATTAATTCAGAAGTTTATCCCTATCTTCCTTCAGTTCTTTGATTTTCTTGTTTGTTTTTTCTTTAAATTCACTGAATTCTTTTATCATGTTTATAATTGTTCTTTTGAGTTCCATGTCCTGCATTATCTCTAGTAGGTTCTCATTGTACTCCTCTGATAGGACTGGTGGAGTTTGGTGGGGACATAGTGCTATGTCTTTCCATTTTATTATTCTTTCATTGTGATTTTGACATGTGAATTTCTTTTGTAGTTTCTGATTCTTGTGTGAGGCTCAAGCTTTAGGTTTTAGGTCTGCTTCTTTTTGTGAACTTTATGTGTCTTTGTGGCTTACTTTTTGGGCAAGAAAAGCTGGTTCCTCTAAGCTTCCAGTTATCTCTTTTGATTTTATATTGGAGTGGCCAGATTTCTTTTGTCTTTAGTAGTTCCCACTGAGGCCCAAGTCAGATGAGGATCAGATGCTCTCAGGCTTTCTCTTAGGGGTGGATCCCTCCAGCAAAGATTTTGGCCTTAGGAATTTGGGAGTTGGATTGGCCTGGGAGCTAGTCCCAGGAAAGATTCTGGTCTACAGCAGCTGGTGGCTGTGCCGCCCAGAGATGCAAAGAACATGTGAGTGGGAAGCAGCCCCAAGGGCTCCTGGGGACTGCATGGAGGAGCTGGGTTGGTCTGTATGCAAAGGATCAGGAAGAGGAAAGGTCAGCCCTGGCGTCCAGGAGAGAGGCTGGCAGGTCCTGCAGGCCCAGGGAAGTAGAGGGAAGTGAGGGCAGGGCCAGGCCCAGAGGCAATGCTCCTGGGGACCGCAGAAGGAACAGAGTCTGTCTGGATGCAAAGGATCAGTAAGCAGTGGTGGTCCCCCTGTGCCTGGGCTGCCAAGACAAGGAATGGGACAGGACCCAGGCTAGTAGGAGAGACATTCCGGGGAGATTGGAGGGTGAATGAGGCTGTGGGGGTAAAGGCTGTGAGGGCATGATGGACTTATCCTGGAAAGAGAGGCCTGTGGGTCAGAGAGGCCTGTGGGTTGTGCAGGCCCAGAGAAGCAGAGGGAGGTGAGGACGTTTTTTGCTTATTCAATTGAAAATTTTCAACATTCATGCAATGTAGCTTGACATAATTTAAATCTGCTCCCCCTCTGCACCCCTAACTGCCTCTATATGGCACGGAGTCTGCTTTTTATCCCCAAATATTCTTCAGTGTCAGTCTATGCACTGGGCCCACCCAGGGTCCCAACCCTGCAAGACACTGTCATTACTTCCTCTAAGCAGCCATAAATTGCCAAAATTTCCTTAAGTTGGTTTGGGAAGTCTTACCCACTTCTCCATGTCACTGCTGGGATTTTGTTTGATTTGAGCTTGCACAGGACTTGTGCATGCTTTCGCTGTTGCTGTGAGTTCACACAAGCAACTGACCAGTTGTCTAGAGGATCAGATTTCCTTGTGGTCACCTAGCCCCTCTGGCTCAGTCTTTCTGCCTCCTCTTCTGCAATGATTCCTGGACCTTGGGAGGTAGAGGTTTGAAATAGCTGTCCTCTTCAGGGATATGTACTCTATAGTCTCTTGTTCTTTGCACATTACCCAATTGTGGATCTCTGTGTCAATCACCATCTGCTGCATAAGGAAATTTCCCTATTAACTATTATTCACTTAGTCATCCAAACTCTACGTTAGGGACATGATTTGGATAGTAATGCTTTTCCATGAAACTCATAGACAGTCACAGATTCCATCTGCTAACATAGCTAAACCATTTCCTTTTTCATGACTCTACAGAAAATTATGTACTCACCCTCTCTCACCTAGTATTGTGGGTGAAATTGGTCTCATTGAGAGCAGTACCCCACTCTGCATGTCATACACTGCATGAAATGGGTCTTCTGAAATGTTGCATTTCCTTCTAGTGAATAAATGCATTCTCTGCTATCTGTTTTACAACATAGAAATGATGGTAGTTACCAGCAATATATTGCATACATGAAAATGCTGACTGTATTTTAAGTCTTCTCATAAAATGTAACTATTTAAAATAATGAATGCTAATTAGCTTGATTTAGCCATTCCGTATTGTATATGCATTTCAACACATCATGCTGCACACATGATAAATGAATTGCAAGATAGAAAATAATATATTTTCATCATATATTAGAAGAGAGCCCCAACAATACCCTTAGACTGAATGTTTTCTTTATCATTTTAAAATTTTTATATATTTTCATTGAGTTTTTGTGGATTACGTATAATAGATCTCAGTCAATGTTAGACCCTCTCCACCCTCTATGGCCTCCCTAGACACCCCTCTTGAATTTCTTCCATTATGTCATATATGTTGAATCTTTTTCAGTCACTTTCAAGAATGAATTTATATAAGAACATTGCAACACAGTTATCAATTAATTTATGATTTATTATATTTAAAATCGAAATAAAATATATATTATAATGAAACATAAACTAACAAAAAGTTAGCTTTAATTTCCTTAATATTTTCTTTTTTATTGAGCTTCTTAAATTTCATACAATATTTCCCAATCAAATCCAGACCCCCTCCCCCATCCATGCCTCCCCTATGCCCCCACCAAATCCCATACACTCTGCCATACATGCTAAGTCCTATTTATTCAGGTGTTTGTACCCAAATGTCCTTCAGTGTAAATGTGTCCACTTATTTTCTTTTTATAAAGGATTAATTTTATTTTTAATGATGTATGTCTGTGTATGCACAGATGTGGGCAGTTGTCATGGAGGCCAGAGGAGTCAAATGCTCTGGAGCTGGAGGAACAGGCAATTGTGAGCTGCATGTTGTTGGTGATGGGATTTAAACTTGGGTCCTCTGCAAGAGCAGCATGCACTCTTAAGCAGTGAACCATCTCTATAGTCCTTTGATATTTTCCTAATATCACAATAATAAGAGCTCATAAAATTTTAGGATTAGGTATTAGGTCATTCGGCATAATTAGTTAGCTATAGTCTGAAAGTCTGACAGCCCTTTAAGGTATGAGTATTTTTCAGTCTCTGGGGAGGCTACAGGGTTTGGAATGGATAAACGCCTTCCTTATTCATAAAGTAAAATATTTTGCTTGATTAGAATGAAAAAAAAATTAAAAAGCAAAACAAAGTGTGTGTAGATCCATTGTTCAAGGTATAAAAGTCCAAAACTTAAAAAAAAATAATTTACTGAGAATTTCATACACGCATATAAGGCATTTTGATCAAATCCATATCCACTCTCTCCCCTCCAAATCCTCCCATATCTCCCCATCACTTTTTTTCTGATAACTTCATGTACTCTTTCTTCTTCTTTGAATTATTTCTTCTTATGGGGTTTTGGCTACTTTAACAGTCCCCATTCTGAATGGAAACCCTAAAATCTTTTAAGGATTAGATAAAAGCTCCCAAATACTTTCAACATTTTTGGCCTTTGGAACAGAGTAGGTTGCTAAGAGGCCCAAGGACATTGTGAGTTTTAGCCAAGAAACTGGCTACTTTTCTTTGGGCTCTTTTCACCCTAACTGCCTAGCCAATTCCTACCTCCTATTCTTATCACACCATCCTCTGGAGAGATTACCCAAATTGCCAATAGGGAATTGGGAGGCAGACCAATCTGGCTTCTTCCGTGCTGAACAGGGTCCCAGGGTGAGGCAATTGGAGTACCCCTTCAGTGGGTCTATCTAAAAGGCTCCCAAATTGCATAACTCTTATCTTGAGGAGGAAAATAAAAGTCTTTGAATCATGAATAGGAAATGTGAAGAAGTAAAGGCAAGAGTAATTAACAATACAAGTTCTAAACAGGGAATAGAAAAACAATCAGAACAGGGCAATTTTCAAATGTTCATATGAGAGGCCATTGGAATTTCTTGACAAGGGCTTCCAAAAGCATCCGTCTATTGGGTTCCTCCTCATTTTTCTTTTGTCTTTTATGGCTGGAATCTAGAGTAATGGATTTGGGATTTGCTTTCAGGTATTTGATAGCTGTTGGAGTCATTAGATCAGTGTCAGTTCCCTCTCAAAGGCTTCTAGATAGGGGGAGAAAACAAATGTAGCCATCATTTTAGAAAATAGCTGGTTGTCTCCCTTAGCTACAGTTGAGCACTACAGCATTGGAGACCAAGATTTGAAGTCTTACATGTAAGCAGCACTTTCTGGTTAGAAACAAAATCATCAATGAGAAATAATTGTCAAAATAACTTTTTATATAGACTTAAGCCTAATGTCTGGGAAGGAGAATCCCTCAAACTCGTAAAGCGATATACTGATGAGTTCACTTTTTTATTGTACTTTCCTTTTGGGTGTTTAAGACCATACATTTGGCCCAAATAAATTGATTTATTTTTACACATAAGGTCATTTGAGGATCTGTTCCTCCGGGGTCACATGGGCTTGGGAGGAGCTCGTGGCTCCTTTTACATCATCTGAAGTACTCCCCAGAATTTATCTCTGGTTTAGATCTGACTTCTTAAGATTTCCAATCTTTGTTTCCCTCTTGCTCCTTCACACCACATATTTTGGCCAAAGCGAAATATTTGTATTGCTTAAGAAAAATTTCAGACTCCTTTTTACACCGACATGCTTCAGCTGAATACACACTCCTGTTTTCATATTCCTCCCTGAGTCTTGTCAATCTCAATGACCCATTCTTGATTTGAAAAGTACTGTTCCATGTCATCTGCAGGATGACTGTAAGTCCTACTCCACAGAGGGATACTTCTACTCTAAGTCAGTTTAATTTGTTGATCACTTCACTTTGTGTGCTTATTTTGTGATCAGCTATTAGTATTAGTTTGTCTTCAAAAAAGTAGAGAAAATATATAGCATGATTTATAGCACACTTCAAATATCCATCTTAGCTTTTCCAGTCTTGGTAAACAATTCAGGAAGAGGGAAAAATATCCCCATGGAGCATCAATATATCAGATAGAAATATTCCCTTAGCTTAATTATAGACTCAAGTTGAAACTTAATTCAAGATGTTATTTTTCCTAGAGTTTATGCTGTGTCAAATCATTTAGTATATTGTACACAGACTTATTTTCTTGGTTAAAGTCTATGTCTCCATGACATTTTGTTAATTATATTTGTTTAGAGCATACAGAAATAAAGATGAATTTTCTAGTGGAACACACATTAAAAGAAATGAAGTAAGAAAAGTTTATCTCATGCATAGAATGACAAAATGTTGCCTCATATTAAAAAAACATTTTAGTATATGGGAGTCACACAGGGTTATCGGTGAGGGTTTCTTTCAAATACATTAGGGAGAATAAAAGTACATATACACCTCACATGTTTGTGCATATGGACACATAAGCAATTGCTTAAGTTCACTGAAAATTTAATCAAGCAAAAGCTAGGAATTTACATTGAAACAGACTCCACAGAATGCTCATTTGAAGTTGGCTTAATTAGGTTATCCCAGGAAACAAAAGATTCTTTATAAGATCACCAATAATATATATATAAAACAATCATATACATAGATATTTTTAAGATAATTCAGATAATTAAATACTAGGCAATATTAAAATATTTTTTATTATAACACCTTTTGGCAATTATCATCAAAGACTTGCTGAGTGTCCTAAGGCTGGAGGATGACAGGTTTTGTTACAGAATAATTCAAAAGCAATAATCTACCTGCATAAATAAGTTTGAATTTTTAACTTATCTCACTTTCATAGGTGACAAGATTGATTCATTTTTCTAAATAGTATAATTCAATATTATCACTAAAATATAGTGTTTTAAACTTCTTTTTATTTATGCTGATAAATACTAACAAAATCTTTTCTTAAATGTTAAAGGCACATTAAACAAGTGAAAGGATTTGCTGGGTTATCAGCTACCAAATTATTATATTGCTAAATATTAGGAAAATTAAATCAATGGCAGTAAATAATTGGAAGTTTGGGGTGAAATCTCAGACCTTGTGGAAGAAGTAGTCTCTAAATCAAGTCAGTAAAGAATGTAGAATTGTATGTACTGCAATGTATGTTAATTCAATATAAAGGCCAAAATAACTTTAAAGAAACCCAACATACTAAGTTATCCCTAATAGCATAATACAAAAAACTAGTTTTCTTTACTGATCTTAACCAACTTAATCAAATACAAATCTTTGTTACAGACATTTTATTGTCATATTTGTGTTGGCAGTTTCTTCTTAATTCTAGAAGTCCTACTATCCTCTTAATGCTTATTTTATTGCTGTTTATACCACAGGAAAGGAAATTTTCAAAGTAGCATGGAGAGCCGATTCCTGTTATTGTCTTTTCAGGGTTATTTGCCTTCTGCCTTTCCTTGAGGTGATTTTGTTGCCTTTCTCTCTCCCACCCTCCCTGATCTTACATTTTTTTTCTTCCCAGAAATCAGGCATGCATTTATTCCATCACTGATTCTGTCTATGGAGGTCCCCATGAGACATGTTTCCTCAATTCTAAAAATTTATGGAACCAATTCTCTGTTGCCATTTTTCTGCTTTCAGTTACAGATCAATTCCGTAGTTCCTTAGTTTTCCCATACAGACTATAGTCTTGTTTCTTAACAAATAAATCCAATTTTTGTCATCAGTATGTTCTTCCATCTAATGCATTTCTGTTTATGTAAGAGTGAGCTGTGAGTGATAGCGTTGAACAGAGCAGCCCCCTTGCAACGTAATGGCAAGATGCACTCACCTCCTTCTGTGTGACTATTATATTCATCTAAAGTTGCTAGAATGTTAGTGTTCCTCTTCTGGACCTTTCCACTGGGCAGGTGCCATGGCATACTCATGAAATCATTTCTTTTTTTTTTAATTTTTAAGATACATTGAAATAATAAAACAAGATATTTTGAATGTAGTTCTCTAATGTATATATTTAGGTTTTGATTGCTCAGGGTAATACCTTATGTAAAAATACTTCTTGAGTTAAAACTGCAATTGGTTAGCATTAGACAGATTTTCATTTCATTAAGAAATGAACAAGAATCATTTGAATAATTAAGTTTACATGAGTGATATTTGTGGATTTTCAAGATCTGCAAATGGCATATTTCAAAAATTATTTTGTATAACATAAGCTTCTACATGTCATTAGTAATATCTATAATTTGAAGTGGAAATGTTATCATGAATATGCTTTTGTACAGCTATATGTGTGAAAATAAAAATTAACCATTTAGAGGCTAAAATGCAAGAGACAGAGGACATGTGCTACAGAGTAGTGTCCTAGAGTCTGAAACAGAAGACTGCGGCTATGCATGGGGCCATACACCTTCAGTCAGGCACCTGGAAAGCAAAGGCAACAGGATCTCTGTGAGTTCAAGGACAGCCAGGTCTTCATAGTGAGCTCTAGGAGAGCTTTGGTTACAGTGAGACCCTCTCAAAGGACCATACACAAAAAAAAACCATGAACAGGAGAATGTTGTTATGGTGTTTGTTACCACGGGAAAAGACTCAGACTCTGGATTAGCCAAATCTAGCTAGTTAGCTATCTAGGGGCAATACTCTCACTGCCAATTTAGGGAGTGCTGCCTTTATTGGGAGGAGCTGGGAAATTCTTAAAGGCAAAGTCCAAAAGGCAAAGTCCTTGATAGGAGATTTAAGCTTTTACAATTTTATTAGAATTTTAAAGAAAAATCCCCAGGGCAGGTGAGTTGCCAATGCCAGCAGCTGCCCTGAGAAGGACAAGGGTGGGGAGAAGAAAGGAAAGCCATGAAACCATGCAAGTTTACAGCCTGCATGGGGGTCAGACACGTGGTTGACTGGCAGCCACATGGCTGAAAGAAGGAAGCTTTAGAAAAAGTAAGGAAATACAAGATGCTAGGGCAGCCCAGAGCCTTAAAGAAAGCATGCATTCAAAGAAAGCATGAACAACAAAAGGAGAAATTACACTTTTACAAATAATTCAGAAAAGCAGGAAAAATTACAGAGGCCTACATGACTGTGGCTGGTCCTGGATGTAGGCAGGATTTCAGACAGGGAGAGCTTCCTAGCTCATTAGCGCACTAGGTGTTCTGCCCATCTGTTCATCATAACCTGCCTTCCTGTGGGTGGCCCTGTGACCAGATGATTGACCAGTTAAACTTACACAAAATGGAGGGGCTCGAGGTATTACAATGGAGCAACTGTAATTTTCTGAATAGTTTCTCTCAGATGTGTCGAATAGGCATATTCATATTTTAGGTTAGAGGTCATCTAAACAACTTTACTATTTTCTATTTTCAGAGTGATTGTAAAATATATATTTTTGTTAAATATATGTTTTCCCAGATGATGTAGGGACCCTTAATCTCAGTGCCTTGCCACAATGGGAGGAAGATCATGCCATACCTATCAGCCCCTCCAATGCTCAGGGACTTTTGGCGAAGATGTTGGCTGAAAGAATGTAAGAGCCAGAGTTAAGGGGGAAGTTAGTTACCCTTCCCACCTAATCAGTTGACCTTAGCTGCGATGGGAAAAGGGCTAAAGGTATATAAGCCTAGAACTTCATGAGGCACCTCTCTCCCCATTTTGTGTGGCTCTCAGGAAGTCACAGGATCTATGTTAGAATGTGGACTTTCTGGCACAGTATAGATGAAAAAATAAAAACAAAATGTTAGAACCTGATATCAGATCTACTAAATAAGTTTTGCTCTTTTGAAATACAACTTGACAGTGGGCTTCAGAGTCACACTACATCAGTGCAAGTCCTGGCTCTTCCATCTTAGTACTTGTTTATCTTAGACACTTGGTTAAATAATGCTATCTTTATAATTTTCCTAAGTCATTCTGATAAGTGCAATGTACTTTGACTTTGCTTCTGAGTAATTAGAAATGTTAAGCATAGTTTCATACATCTGCTGACCATTTGTATGTCTTCCTTTAAGATATTTCTGTTCTCAGTTCTCTGTGCTGATCTTAGCTGAAGAACTACTGACAGCTGATTACTGCTGGGTAGGAAGGGCTGATGTTAAAGGGAGGAACTCTAGATAGGCTAATTAGACCCCCGTGGATGAACTTGCACTGAAGGAGGTTTGGGGACACAACTTGCCTTTATAGGCAATAGACCTTAACACAAGTGACAGAATGCATGAAATCCAGTGGGGGGAGTATGGGAGGGTGCCAGTGGGGAAGGGGGTATAAAGATGATTAAGATATTCTGTGTGAAATACACAAAATTTAATAAAAAATTTGCAAAAAAAGGAATTTCTATTCTCTTCCAGTAGCAGGCATGGTATCGTATTTTCTAGCACTTTGAAAGCTGTCTCATAGGGATGAAGCTCCAAGGTTAGTGCAGCTTGAGTTCTCCATGTTCTCTGACTCGATAGGAAGTACCTTTAGCAGTAGGGTCTTGCCATCAAGTTCTGGAGGATAATAAAGAGCAATGCCAATAGACAGTACTGTTTGGGTGTCTTGGGACACCACTGTCAACAGTTCTAAAGAAGGTAATCCATTCCTAGCTCTGGGCTTCTTATTCGCTAACCTTCAATATCTACTGGGGGCATTGTCCCCACGGTTAGAAGGCAATTCTGCTTAAACTCTTGTTTACAAGCTTGTGTATATATGTTAGGAAGCTTCTGACAGTAATAGGTTTCCATATAACATTTTCAAAAGCCGGCTACTGTCCTTATCCCTCCCATACTCTCCCTTCTCCCTTCTCCTTATCTCTTGCTCCATCATTCTTCTTTCCCCATTTGTATCACTACATTTGCTTTACCTTCCCCTGAAAACCCGCTCTCCAATTGCCCCTTACTGTTTTTCTGACCCCTATTCATTTTCCAAATGAAACTCACATATCTAAATAGCCAAAGATAGAATATACACAGGAAAGAAACAACTGACACTTGTCTTTCTGCATCTTGGTTATCTTACGCCGAAGAATTGTTTCCAGTTCAGTCTATTTATATGAGGATTTCTTAACTTAATTTTTAACAGCTGAATAATATTCTACTGTATAATTGGACCACATTGTCATTATCCATTCATCAATTGATAGACATCTTGGTTGTTATATTCCCTGGCACTTGTAAATACAGCAGCAATGAACATGTATTAGCAAGTATTCCTGTAATAGGAATACTTCTGCGTATATTCTGAGGACTGGGATAGTTGGAAAATGACCCAAGGCCTAGTTAAAGTAGAAATACAGCAGATTAAGAGTTAGAGGACCTGCTATTGTAATCATGTCACTACTCTGCTAAATTTTCACAGATCAGTGCCATTTTAGGGTAAACATATCTCCAAATATGTTAACATTGCATTCCAGGTCCTACATCTATCAGTGAAGGATGAAAGAACTTGCTGAGGGGCTGGGGAGATGGCTTAAATAATTCCATGCATGAGTAAGGACCAGAGTTTGGATCCCCAGCACTATGTATCTGGTTGTGGTGGGGTGTGTCTGTAATCCCAGATTGCCTACAGTGAGGTGGGAGGAAAAGACAGGAAATTCTGTGCAAGCTCATAGACCAGCTAGTGTATAGGCCAGCCAGCATGTAGGCCAGAAATTTTCCTTCATATCAGCTCCCTGCTGCTCGCCTTCCTACAGGCAGTGGTGAGCAGCAGGTCTTTTCTCAAATAGGATAAGGGCAAGACCAATACCTGAGGTTGCCTTCGGACCGCCACTTGTGCAACATCATGACACAAGCATGCTGGTACACACTGCAACTGGACAAGATAATATAAACACTGAAGGGCACAAATGCTGGGGCCCACTTCCTCCAACATTACCCCATCTTCCAAATTCCAACACTTCACAAAAGTCTAATTCAAAATTTTAATCCATCAGTGGACAAAACATTTTTTTTTAGCTCAGAACACACAGCATCTGATCACCTCTGTAAACAAACCCAGAAATATGATTTACCAATCTACCAGGCATTCTCAATCCAGTCAAGGTTAACCATCACACTAACTTTTAGAAGAACGTATAATGAGTGAATCAATAGATGAATGGATGGGTACTAAACCAAACAAGTGATACATTTTTCTAATCTAGTATTATAACTGGAATAATTTTTTTCTCCAAATTGGCTGAGAAAAAGATAGCTTAACAGCCCTTGGGACAAGGCAATACAGGTAGATCTCTGAGCTTGAGGCCATTAGGCCTCTATAGTGAGTTTCAGGCCAGCCAGCTAGACTACACACATAGTGAGATCTGTCTAAAAAATAAATGATAGACTAAGGTGGTACAGACTGAGTCCGTAAGAATGAAACAATGGAAACAGCTTATTCTGTTTCTTAATTCAGTTAACTTCATCATCTTTCAAAGCTCATGGGAAGTGCATCTGCCTGTAGGAACTTTTCCTTCATATCAGCTCCCTGCTGCTCGCCTTCCTACAGTGGTCATGTTGCAGCTCCTGTCATTCAGACCTCTCTGTGTCGACCCAAAGTCCCCATGTTACCCAAGATGTCCATCTTCTATGATAATTTCAAGGTATCTCTAAATTTGAAGATGTGATTTGTATCTTCACTTTATATTAGCGAGTCAAGGGTAGGAAGTTAATTCTTAAGATTTTGAGCCTTGAACCTTGGAATTGCCCTGGGGAAATTAGTATTGAATAAGTATTTGATGAGTGAAAAAATGATGGAGAATTGCTTTGGAGGCCATTAAAAAAATTTTTTTTTGACCTGACTCCCACTCAAGTGTTTAAAAAGGAGAAAATAATGTCATTTTTATTCATACTGATTTCAAAGATTTTTTGTTATCTTAGACTCACCCTCTTCCTGCTTTTCCTAAAGTTTTTGATGTTAAAAGTGGATTTCTACTTTTGAATAATATTGTGTCTTTGAGTACTCAGTTTTACTCCAACCAAATCAAAGGTAAGAAGTCTTGACCGTCTACCATCCTTATGTTTATGGGTGAAATAAGACCTTTGTAACATCAATAGCAACCACTCTGGCTAACTGGAGAGGGCACCATTTCTTTGTTTTTTATTTGCCCAATCATTTAATAATTTTCTCCATGAAAGGGCCTGCTCTCTTACCTTACATGTCATTTCTTTCTTCAGTGAGCTTTTGTTGCATCACTGCGTTTATCCTTCATCGGTCCACACTTGCCTTGATCATGAAACTTATTCTCGGTATTGGGTGGCAAAATATCATTTCCTTTCTGGATTGCCTTCATGGCTTTGTTTATAAGAATTGAATAAGCCCTCAGGATCTGTAATATTTTTTTCAATTCAAAGTGAAGAAAAATATTATATAGAAGATGATTATAGCATTAAAATAGTTATAGATTGTTATTTACAATTAATTCAGCTGTTGGCCCTCATTTTCAGTGTTAAATTGAAGTAATTTGTGATTTTTATATAAATATTTGAACATATTTTTTAAAGATGGAGAAGTGGCTCAATAGTTAATAACACTGGCTCTTCTGGCAGAGAAACTGAGTTTGGGTATCAGCACCCACCTCTGGCTGGTGTTCACCACCCCTTGTAAGGCCAGTGCTCACATCAGGATCTAAAACCCGCAATCATATACACAACCTCCTACCATGAGTACACATAATTTAAAAGTAAAAATATTTGCCGGGCGTGGTGGTGCATGTCTTTAATCCCAGCACTTGGGAGGCAGAGACAGGTTGATCTCTGTGTGTTCAAGGCCAGCCTGGTCTACATAGTGAGTTCCAGGACAGCTGGGGCTACAGGGAGACTTTGTCTCACAAAGACCATAAAAGAAAAGTAAAAATCTTTAAACTATATTATTGTTCAAAGTTTTAATGGTTATTCTTCATTGCAAATAGAATAATGAAGTTATGTTAAATAACACAATGACTGCAGAATATCTGGGAGGGCCAGTGCATTAGGAAGGATCCTGAAATAGACAGCCATCTCCCAAATTCATTTTGTAGGATTTCTTGAAGTTCATTATGTCTGCTGATGATTGGCACCCACAGGAGAAGCCAAGCCTCACCACCTTGCATATTCAGTGTGTGACTGATGCAGTTCATATGGGTAGACTGGGAAGCTCATTGGCAGCTGTCTTTAAAGCTGCTTCTCCATGTTGCCATGCTCACTAAACCTGTGTTCCAACACGTACATTTGCTCTTAAGAGATCACTGTTTCTGAAGATATTTGTCTTGTCTACCCAAAAGTGATCTGAATGGCCATGAAAGTAAGTTTTCAGGTCTGTATTGTTGGCAAGTGGGAAAAACTGCAAAAACGGACAAAAGAAAACTAGAGTGTTCAAAATACGCCACTGTAACTTCCAAATGATGCAACTACTTATCTTTCTAACATTTTCCATTTAAGCTCTCAATTATCAAGTAATAATGAATAATGGTTTAATAATTATGTAACATACAGAAGAGGCAAAATTTTACCACTATTTCCCTGAATTTGAGCCTACAAATTAACAGAAAAAAATCATAGAGATTTATTTATACAATGAGATTAAGGTTGAAGAACTGGAAAAATCGAAGTAAAGAGGGACAATTTGGGCAACACAAACCACGTGGAGATTCTAAAGAAAGGTGACAGTTATTTTAACAGTGCCTTGTTTACAGAATGTTCTCTGCTATGTCTCCTTATTTAAGTTTCCTTCTTTCTCCTTTTCTGGTAGAGAGAGAGCACATGGAGGATTTATTTCTCTTTTTAGAAAGAAAAGGAGAGATTAGAATGCATTTCTTTCCTTATGGGAATGACTTTTGTGGGAAAGATCTTATAAAAAGCCTTTATAGATTGAACTTTTGCATAACCTGTAACCCAATTAATCATGTTTTCAGATAATTTAGAAAAAATGTGCTCATTCTGTTTAGATATTGTGTACTCAGATTTTTTTAAGAATTAACTGACTTTTAAGAAAAATCATGTAATTTTGCTGTTATAATTAACTCTTGACAGGCTAAGCTGAATGCAAAGCTTTAATCTTACAGCATGCTCCCTATTTCCCCTTTGTAATTCATTGATGACTCTGACTCAGAACAATTTATGTGTGAAGTAAGATGTGACAATTACACCTAAGCTCACATCTAAAAGAAGTGATATTGAAAACAACATGTCCTCATTAAGAAATGTTGAAAACAACATGTGTAATTAGGTTGATGATGTCTATTTGTGATTTAAAAACTATTGAATTTTTGCAATTTTCTTATAATTTGATATTTAGAGATCCTCCTCCAATCCACACCTCATGAAACTGCCCCTCTACCAAATTCAATGTATTTCATTATATAGAATATCATATATAGGGTCTGATTTGTGTCCCTACATGTTCCACACCGTAGGTCCATCCAATCGAGCCTAGCCAACCTACCAAAAGTCCTATCTCTGTAAGAAGTTGTCTCTCCCCTCCCAGAACTCATCAGTTGCAAAGTTATTTAAGTTAGGTTGAATTTCTTGCCCATGTCCCCATTTCTATGCTGAGATTTTGTCAGATGTGTACTTGTTAAGCTTGAATTGTGCATCCTGTCAGTATTGCTGTGAGTTAATATATGTAACTGACCATCGGTCTTGAAAATTCTATTTCCTTATGGTCATCCACTCCCTCTGACTCTTACAATCTTTTGGCACCCTCTTCAGTAATAATCTCTGAGACCTGGGAGGAAAAATTTTGAAGTAGGTGTCCAGTTCAGGGATAAGAACACTGCACTTTCTCTACTGGACTTTGGCCAGCTGTAAGTTTCAGTGTTAATCATGATCTGTTGAACAAGAAAACATCTCTGCTTGACCAGCTGTGTAACTCTCTATTTGTCGTCAACTGTTGTAAAAAAAAAAAAAAAAAAAAAAAGCTTCTTTTATGAGTGGTGAAAGGTAAATTTGTTTTGAAATATGGGGATGGACATTTAGAATAAAATAAGAAATTACATTGGTCCAGGGATATGCCAAAAATAGGTTTTCCACTACGATCTATGTACCTTCAATGATTCTTAATACATTTGTAGAGTGAGTTGGTCTTTGAAGATGGGACATTGTAGGGGAGAAGTGAATCTAATCAAAAAAGGTCATGTCAGCCATTACCTTAAGTTTTTTATATGTAAATGAGTTCCTTGTTCAGAATCAGCATAAGGAATGTAAAAATTGTAGCTTGAATTTGGGGCTCAAGTATAAAATTTCCCCCACAGGCTCATGTGCTTCAACACCTCATCCCAGCTGGTGGTCCTGCTTGGGAGGGTTATTGAATGCTTTAGAGGTAGAGAGTTGTTGATAGGAATACATCAGTTGGGGGTTGGATTTGAGGTATTATAACCTGCCCCCCATCCTGTTCTCCATCTCTGTTTCCTATGTGGAAGTGAGATGTTACAGTATTGACTCATAATCTTGGTTTCATGCCTTCCCTGTCAGGATGGACTGTATCCCCTTTGGAACTGAGACCCCAAACACATGCTCTCTCCTCAAAGTTGCATTTTTCAGGGTATTCTATCACATGAACAGAAAAGTAAGAATTTCTCAAGTGTAAAACAATAACTTGATTAATATGGATGTGGCAATGACTGTAACAGACCCCAAAGAGTAATCTTATCTCCTGTATCAAATGAGCTGCTTACTGAGGAAACTGAGCTCCAATTTGTGAAATTTAGTGACTATAACAGCTACCAACCATTCAGTATGTAGTTCTCATACATGAGTTCTTATATAGGAAAGATTCTTTCTAGTTTATTCAACTCTGTGCCTAGAATATAACATGGGTTTATTTGTAGCTGGTTTTAACATCCTTGAAAACAAAGGCTGCCCTTACCTTCTAAGGTCTTCAAGTTTATTATTGTCAAACTGACAGACT
>NW_008337294.1:348785-376794 GCF_000622305.1 Nannospalax galili | reverse complement strand
GTATATTATCTTATAAGTTAAAATATCAAAATATTTAATTAGGATACTTTTGTATATTTAAAGGGGTCTAAGTAACACTAAAATTGATGAGTTATGGAATAGAATTTACTAAAGTATGGATTAAAAGGAAAGACTGACAAAATTCACATCCTAGCAATACTGTTGTTCATCCATATGAACACGTGAAGCTACCTGACTGAGCCCCATGCCCCAGTGCTCATCTGTCCAGCTTAGTGGACAATGTTATTCTATCTTACAGGATTAAAAAGTAAATGAAATCTATAGTTGTAGAATTTTCTTCACACTTATATATCATATTATATATTATATTCTTATACAATAAGATATATGTATATATTCTTATTATGAACATGATTATTTGGGCCATTGCAGGAGACTACTTCTATGTGTCATATTCTGTTATATGTAACAGAAGAAATCTATGTAGCTATCCATCATTGGGATGAAGATGAGGGTTTGATTTAATTTGGAAAAGAAGAAACTGAACTTTAGAAACTAAGAAAGATCAACAGAAAGATAAGATTTGAGAATGTGGCTGGAGAGATGGCTCAGTGGTTAAGAGCACTGACTACTCTTGCAAAGGACCCGGGTTCAATTCCCAGATGGCAGCTATGAACCATCCTTAACTAGAGTTCTAGGGGAATGCGAAGCCTTCTTCTGACCTCCGCAGCATTGCACAACATGGGTGCACTCACATACATTCAGGCAATACACTCATACACATAAAATAAAAATAATAAATAAAATATGAAAAAAATAATTGAGAATGTGAGTCTTAGAGATGACAGAGGGTTTGATGAAGGAGATCACTGAAAGATATTTAGACATGAACTGGAATGAAACTCTTCTCAATGACTTCACACCATGCTGATATTCATGTTATGAGCCATAGTCTCTTTGCCATGGCACACAACCTCTAAATTACCCTTTTACTATGGCCATAGACAAATGAAAGCTTATCTTTGCCCTTTTTAACACAGTTAATTGGGTCAATTCTTTGTGTCAGCTAGTACTTTTAGGTCTTTTAAAATGCATGTCAATCCCTTAATATTTTATACCAATGGAAGTTTATAAAATTTATAGCTCTTCTATATAACTTCATAGCCAACTAGAAAGAAATTAAATGACAGAGACAACTGGCTTTGGAAAAGTAAGAATATAGGGTCTAATATTTGTAAAAATTGCTACCAAGGATGAGTTTAAATTATAACACTGTGATACCAAACAATATTAGATTATTTTATCACTAATAATTTTTGAAATTAATTTTCTGTTGAATTTATTCCAATTGTCTTAAGAATATCAAATTGTATTACTGTAACACATAATAAGCAGTCATTGATAAAATATTCATTAGTTTTAAAAGTTCACTGAATTTTTCTATGATTTCACTCTGTTTAATTGCCAGGTGTAGACAAAGTTAATAGAAATAAATTGTCCATTATCCTTTTTCATTAATTCTTACTTGAACATATAGTTTGACTAAGAGTTTTTCTCATCAAAGAAATATATAATGAAGGGCTAGAGAGATAGCTCACATTAGTTAAGAGCACTAACTGTTCTTGCAGAACATCCAGGTTCGAATTCCAGCATCCCCCTGACATCTAACAACCAGCCATAACTCCAGTTGCAGAGGGTCTGTGTCCTCTTTTGTCATCCACTGGCATTACATGGTATGGGTGCACTTATACACATAAAATAAATATGAATAAATAAAAAATTAAAAAAGAAATATATATTGAAGGAAGTCAAAGAATTCTTCTAGTTAAGTGCTCTTGAAGTAAGAATATAACTAAAACAAATTATTGAAAGTAGTATCTTTTTTAAATTATTTATTATTTATGTGTATGAGTGTATTGCCGACATGTATGTAAGTGCAGCCCTGTCATGCAGTGCCCAGGGAGGTCAGAAGAGGATGCTAAATTCCCTGGAACTGGAGTTACAGACAGTTGTTAGCCACGATGTGGGTTCTGGGACTCAATTCCTGGTCCTCTGCACGAGTAGCCAGTGCTCTTAACTGCTGAGCCACCTTCCAGCCCTAATGTAATATCTTTAATCACTAAGTTTTCATGAAAATAGTAGTTAACTTTCATAGATTGTTTACTATGTATCAGTATAGTTTTCATTTGTTTAGCTTGAGGTATAATTATATTTGGTTCTTGAAACAGGGTCTCAAATACCCCCGGTTGGCTTTGAATTTGCTATGTACCAAGGGTGGCCTTAACCTTCTGCATCTACCTTATGATTATTGGGAATATATAGGTGTGTGACACCACATCCCATTGATGCAGTGTTGGGAATTTCACCCATAACTTCATGCATGCTAAGAAAGCACCAGATCAGATGAACTACAACTCTAGCCTACCAATATTATATTAAGTGTTGTACCTAGATTTAATTAATCATGGTAATAGTCTAATGAGATACATAATATTATTGATCTCATTGTTCAGATGATGAGGCAAAACCCATATAGAAGTGAAATAAGTTGCCTGAGATATTTTATTTGCTTAGTAGCAGAGCCAAGATTTATACTTAGAATATTCAGCCCTGAAATACTTATTTTTAGCCAACTCTGCAGGAAACCTGAAACATAAAATCCACAAGTTCTCTCCCCAAGGTTATAGAAGCAAAACCATTCTCTGGGAAAGAATCTCTGACTTATTGAGCTGTCTGAATTCCACCCAGAGAGCTTCAGGGGTATAAGTTTCATGAGGTGTCTCCCAAAAGTCAGTTGGGGTTCTGGTGATGTAGCTAACCTCTGTCATCAATGCACCTATAAGTAACCCATCACTAATATTTCTGTATATAACTCCAATAAACACATTTGTTCACCATTTGGAATTTTTTGGAATATAATTTCTGGTCTGTCCTCAGTGTCTTCTATGGTGTGCATAAACATTTCTATGTCTTCTCAAAAAACTTCACGGAACAAAATTGAATTTTGAAAGAGGATCAATAGAAAAAAAGATAAGTTTGGGAGAAGTGATTGTATGATCTTAGCTATGGGTAGCAAGGCATGAAACTGGGCTGAATAGATTGATGGTGGAGCATCCACGGGGAGAATATCAAAATGGCTGTTCTTCTTCTTGTGGTATGTATTGCAATGCCAATGGTTCCATTGCCCTTGCTATGGATAATAAAACATATGCCTAAGGCTGGCTTATTGAGAGGCTCATTGTCTTTGGGAAGAATTCCAGGGTTGCTGTCTTCTATGTGGTATGGAGTAGATGCCTACTTGATGAGTGGGGTCTGCTGCATGAGTATGGGGACACCCTTCTGACAGTTGAAATATTAGAGAATACATTATAGTCCCCAAGAGTAACATGAATGGGACAAGAATGTCTGAAAACTGCCATGGCAGTTACATAGCCACTGCGATGAATAATAAGGCATATGACTAAGGCCAAGATGGCTTCCCAGAGGGAACATATTTTTTAAGGGAGGAATTGCAATGGAAAAGGAAGATGTGGCTAGCATCTTCCACTTTGGCCTCTGATTTGGTGAATAATTAGATAAAAGAAAAGAGAGGATGAGATGGAGATGCCAGCAGGCCATTTCTTACAGCTGGGAGGCCAAAAAGAAAAGACAGGACAATTAGCCCTATGTAAAAAAGTCCTTCCTGGAATCCAAAACCTCAGAACGATAGAAAGTGCCAGATAATGAGGCAAAGAATGAGGAAAGGATAGCAAAAGCTATCCCTCACAAACTATATTTAATATAAAAAAAGGGCCAGTACAAGAATAGCTAGAGCGTATTCTACCTATGAACTGCTTGAGTTGTGGAAGATTTTTTTTTTAATATTTTTTTTAATTTTTTTTTTACAATTAAAGTTACAGTTTTAACAGTATACAAAATATTACAGTAATTCAGATTTTTTGGCATAATGATTACAGATTTGATAAATACATTTTATATCTCATAATAGCGATGATATGAGGATTATACAAAAGCTATTAAAACAGTTATGAGAATAAATTCTAGCTATTTTCCTTTGCGTTCTTCCAGAATGATTTGTTCTTATTCTTTACCTTAACTTGAGGGACTTCAAGAAGATACTTGTTTTTGTTTTTTTTTTTTTCATACAGAAGAATTCCTTCCAAAGCAATTGACATTGAGACGTTTTCACATGCATTTCTAATCTCTATATACATGACTATCACTGGTCACAGTCGCCCCGAGGAAGATTTTTTTAAAGTACATTTTTATTGAATTTTATTGAATAGTCTGTCCCTTCTTATCTGCACCTTAACCATAACCCACACACAGGACTTCATGCATTTCGTCATATCTGGTAAGGTTTATTGAGTCAAGTTTGTGTACCCAGAAGTCCCTCCATGTAAATTTATCCACTAGAGACTGTTTAGCCTTTCTAGCGTCACTTCCTTGAAGATCAACTCTCCTTCACCAAGTAGTGATCAGCTCCTCACCAAATTCGTGGTCTCCTGCACATTTCCTCAGTTATATGCTGTTTTTTTTTTCTGATTGAGTTTCATGGGTCCTGTGCATATAGCCACTATTGCTGTAAGTTCATATGAGCAAGGTCCCAGGAGCCTGTAAGACTGTTGCCTTATGGTGATGGACCTCTCTTCCTCTGTCTCTTAAAATCTTTCCATCCCCTCTTCCACAGTGGTCCCTAAAATCTGATTAGGGGAAGATTCAGGCTGGCTCATGAGAGTGAAACATGGGGCAGATAGGCTCAATCTGAGAGCTATGGGAATGGGAAAAATGAATCTATAGTTACTCAACACCTCTTGAAGTCAAAAGCTGCATAATCAATGAACTGGATAGGATTGTGCTCAGAAGACAGTTAAGAAAGTTTGATTCAGCAGAGATCTTAGAAATGGTATCAGGGATTAATGGTTTTGCTGAACCTCATAATAGGTTCTGGTCTTTATGATGGAGGAGACAGATTCTTAATGACTTAGAACACATAAGTCAGGCTTATAAAGGGCAAAAGAAATCAAGAAGAGAGAGAGGGGCTCAAAAGTAAAAGCAGGCTATCTGGACTACTCAAAGGCAAATGTGGTAAAATTTATGTTAAGTTAGAATTTCTAGGGGGACAAATGATAGAAAACAAAATGCCATGCTAATGATTTTCTGAAAGGCTTTAAAGTCTTAGTAGTTGTTCATAGAAAATATAAAAAATGTAAAAAAGACTAAGCCTAACTCCCAGGGGTGAACAACTATTCCTCCAGAACAGGTGGTATAAATATCTCCTTTGAAAATAGTAACTTGAGAGATTTCATATTTTACAGCACTCACGATTCATACACATTTGTTATAATTTCCATAAATATAGACTGTCAGGCAGAGTCTACAATGACAAAGCTTGCTTCCTTTTAAGTGTAAGCAGACAAAATTTTTAAATGGTTGTACCAATTTTATTACTGAAATTTATTTTTTACTTAATTATATAGTGATATAAGTATAAGAAAATACATTTTTCTTTAAAAAATATTTTATTTGTTATTTATATTTTATGTGTATGAATGTATTATTTGAATGTATATAAGTACACCTGTGTCAGGCAATGCCCACAGAGGTCAGAAGAGGGCTTCAGATCCCCTGGAATTGGAGTTATTGATGGTTATTAGCTGACATGTGGGTGTGGGGAATCAAACCCAGGTCCTGTGCAAGAACAGCCAGTGCTCTTGACCATTAAGCCATTTCTCAACCAAAGAAAATATATTTTTCAATAAGATTTCATGCAAATATTTTACTTGAACAATAAAAAAACGCAATGGTAAAACATTATTTTCAGTTTGTTTTCAACCTGAGGAAGATGTTCTAGTATCTCAAGCTTCATTGTTATTTTGTATATTTACAAGAACTAAATTTGTTTATAATTAACATAGTCCTGTCTTTTTTTATAAAGAAAATGAATGGATGTAATTATCTAGCTTTCATTGCATTTACTATGAAATATTTTTAAAATAAAACAGAGTGCAGAAAATACCAAAAGAAGAAAACTGACAACAGTGTGTGCCCTTCTATAAGTGGTTATGTGAAGATGTTAAAAAGTGGAAATTTCAAAAATTTGGAAACTAACTTTCCAATAATACATTTAATTAACTTTAATTATTATTAAATGTAGTATTAAAATGAATTTATATGCTTTAAATCAATCTCCTAATACAATCACAGCTTTTCCTTAATTATATTTTGCTAAGATGTGGCTTAAAACACAGTGGCACACACGCTTTCTTACATACATCTGCACATATTATGTATTCTATAGCACCATGATTTAGAGCTGTTATTTTTATTTCAATATCCAACTAAATTCCCCAAATACCCTTCAGAAGTCAAAATCTATTCCTGAGCTTTAATTTTCTCTGCTGATTGTTTTCTCACTTCAGTAAAAATCCTCTTTCAGATGCCTCAGGCTCAATATTCACTCAATTCCCCTTCACATCATATGTGCACATAAATTTAATAATGTTAATGTATTCATTCCAAAAGCATCATTTGCATAACAGACCTTCATTGCCAGTCAGGAATGTATTCACTCATTTATTCATTTTTTGTTGTTTCCAGTGCTTAGCTATCCCAGTACTAGAAAGGTCATAGGTAATGAGTAAATATTTCTTTCTTTCTTTCATTCATTCATTCATTCATTCATTCATTCATTCAATTATTCTCTTTCTTTCTCCTTTACTCCTTTATTTACTTATCTACTCATTCACCATATACTTAATGAGATTTATACTAAAAGCTGAAACACTAGCACAACTTGCAATTTTACATAGGAGGGAGTTCATAGAAAGGTCCTGAGATAATTGCATTCCAGGCAGAAGGTACAGTAGACACACAGGCCTTCAGCACAGAGTTAGGAGAATTATTCAAGGAATGACAAGAAATTTAGCTAACTAGAATGAAATGTGAACATTGGCAAAGTGATATAGGAGGAAAAGTGACAGGGAGGGAGAATGATACTACCCAAGACTTTGAAGACTATTGTGTGGTGTGTGAATGCAGAGTGAGACAGGAGTGCTTATTCCTGGATAGGGTGCTTATATTAAAACTCATCCACTCATGGCTCAGTCAGGGACCACCGTGGAAGAGGGGGTGGAAAGACTGTAAGAGCCAGGATTAATGCATTAAAATAAGGAAACTGAGGCTTTCAGGCCACTAGGAACTTCCTCATACGAACTTGCCACAATGGTGACAGTGTGTACAAGGCCCACGCCTACTCAGTAATTCCAAAACCCAGCATAGAACTGGGGAAATGGGCATCAGACCTCAAGCCCAAGAAATGTTGGCAACTGATTGCTGCTAGGTGAGGGAGAGTAGATCTTCTTTAAGGGAGATCTACTGCTGATCTAGGCTGACTATACTCCAGTGGATGAACTTGCACTGAGGGACATCTAGGTACAAATGCTTGACCAGATAAGACTTAATACATATGATAGAATGCATGAAATCCAGTGGGTTGGGGGCAATGGGGGGTTTGAATGGGGGAGGATGACTAAATTTGATTAAGATCTATTATATGAAATTCACAAAATATTTTTTTAAATTCTTGATCAGAGAATTAAGGTCAGGCTTATATTCTTTTTAAAATTTATGTGTATGAGTGTATTGCCTGCATATATGGAATTTTCTGAGTCATGAAATGTCCATGGAATTCAGAAGAGGGCATCAGATCCCCTGGAACTGGTGTTACAGATGGTTGTTAGCTGCCATGTGAGTGCTGGCAACCAAATCCAGATTCTTGCAAGAGTTGCCAGAGCTTTCAACAATTGAGAAATCTCTCAAGCCCCTGGGTTTATATTATTAAAAGTTATTTCCATGTCATGTTTAGTATATACTAATGTAAGAATAAAAATGGCTATAAATCTATACAGAAATTGTCATAATAAGAACAACCAAGCGGGCCTAGAGAGGTGGCTCAGTGCTTTTGTGCTATTCCAGAGAGCCCAAGTTCAGTTCCCAGAATCCACACTTGGGGGCTCACAACCACCTATAACTCCAGCTCCAGATGATCTGATGCCTTCTTTCGGCCTCTGCTGGGAGAAGGCCAGAATACATGTGGCAGACTTTCACATACAGAGACACATACATACAAATAAAATAAGTCTTTAAAAATAATAAAATATGGGCTGGTGAGATGGCCTAGTGGTTAAGAACACTGGTTGCTCTTGCAGAAGACCTGGGTTCGAATCCCAGCACCCACATGTCAGCTAATAACTGTTTGTAACTCCAATCCCAGGGGATCTGACAGCCTCTTCTGACCTTCTCGGGCATTTCATGGCATGGGCGCACTTACCTATGTGCAGGCAATACATGCATATGAAAAATTAAATAAATAAATAAATAAAAGAACAATCAAGCTTAGGAGACCAGGAAATCACAGCAAACAAGAGCAGTGGTCTTAACACCTGAGCAAATGCCGTTGTAACTTTGTTGTTGTTTTCTAAACAAAAGAAAATATGATTCTGAAAATGCTAATAATAATACCACCAACATCAAAAACAGTAGCAACAGTTAAAGGTTAATTAATTCTTATTATGTGGTAAGAAAAATGCGCATATTGAATTGTGATTTTATCTTCAAAAATTTATTAAAATTCATGATTGTGTGGTGTTCAGAATAGACAAGTCTAACTTTCTCTGACTTTCTCACACATGAACGATCAGTTGGAACTACTCAAGGCTGCCTTCATAGCTATGGTTAGGATATACTCATAATCATGTTTGTGTTTAATATTTCATTAGAACTTACAGAACTCAAGAAAGTCCTATAAAACTTATGATCTTTTTTTTAAAAAAAAATAAGACGTATACAAATTAAATCTAACATCAGAAGAGACGCTTTGGGTGGAATTTCGAAGTAATTGACTTCAAAATGCAAAAATTCTCTCATATCCCTAGGGACATGGTACTTGTCCATTATTGATATGGTGCTGTCTAAATAGAGTGTTATCAAATCAAGAAACTCATTCAAATTTCGACATCCAGAGATAGAGGTAGATGTCATTACACAGGCAGCATGATTAGCTGAAAATCACTCCGTATCATTGAACTCAATCTCCAGTGTTTTACTCTCCCCACTGCTCAGGCTAATTCATTCTGTCTCAACATTTCAATTTTATAATAACATGGTTGGCCTTTCTGGAAAGCTATTCTGCATCTCGAACTGTCAGATGTGGCTGGCACCACCTTGAGTCATTTCATGGGCATGAACTTTGAATAACAAACACATTCATAACTTGAGAAATTCCAAGGGTTTAAAAATTACCTACCTGCAAAGAGTAGACAGCCCGTTGAATAAGAGAAATCCTCCCTGTTCTATGAAGATTTATACAATAGTTACAAGAAGTAGTACAAATAATGTTGTTAAAACACAAGACACAATTAAATCATATATTGAGTACTTAGAATACTTGCAGGTAGTAACATATGTTTCTCTAAAACATCCTGTGTAACAAGTATCTCTGTATTCCAGGTGAAGACATTGAATTACAGATTAATTAACTCGGAGAAGAAAGAGATAAAAATGACATATAAAAAAGGTTTAGAGCCATTTGCAGATGCCTTGACTCTGTGTTATTTATGGAAGCATGAAGCTTTGTCTATAGAGATAACAGAAATTAACCCGGAAGCAGGAAATACTCATTAAGAGGAAGAGTAAATAGGAAAATGTTGGCCAGAAGTCCTTATTTTCTATGATGCTATGCCTCTGCAGTTACAGAGAATGGTAAAACCAAGAAATAATCTATTAGATGCCAAATGCAAGGTGATTATTTATATGTATACCCTCAAAATATTTTCAAATTTTTATTATTCCAATCTTCTTTCTCTTGCCTCTTTGTAAACACTACTTTATATGTTTCTCATATTCTTATTAATGTTCTGAGAAATAGCAATCACAGCTTCTGTTTTAAAAGAAGAGGATTTTATGGTCTTTAGATTTTTCAACAACATATTATTTTTAAAGGGCATGAGATACCACACTTCTGGATCCCACAGTATCCGATAGCCTCATGTCAACTTAAGACAAAATGCTGTGATTTTCTTTTTCTGCATTGCCACAGGATCTTAAGAGTTGAGCATAGATGTTGGTGAAATGAAATAAGGGGCAGATATTTTAAAGCACTGATTCCTATATAAAATCATTAAGATATAGTTGTAGTATATTTGTATTGCTATAATACACTACAGAAGGCTGAATAATTTATAAACAGAAGCTTATTGGTTCACAGCTTAGACTCTAAGGATTTGGTGGTAAGATTCCCAAATGAGAGATAACATATTTTACTTGGTTTTCTGAGTCTGTATTATTTCACTTAGTATAACATTTTCAAGTTCCATCCATTTACGTGCAAATTTCAAGAATTTGTCTTTCTTTACTTCTGAATAGAACTCTATTTTGTAAATATACCACATTTTCACAGTGTACATTAGGACTCATGCCTACTGATTGTGTATGTGTGTGTGTGTAAACAATATTTAAAGATATAAACACTATATATAAACATATATATATATATATATATATATTTATACCAAAGATTAGTAAAACCATATCATATGGCAGACTCATTTTTAGTTTTGTAAGAGTTCTCCACACTGCTTTGCATAGTGGTTGCATGAGTTTTCATTCCTACCAGTGGTGGATGAGCGTGCCCCTTTCCCCACATCCTTGCCAGTAGTGGTGTCATTTCTTCTCTTATGCATTCGGAGTGGGATTATATGGAATCTTAGGTTGGTTTTCATTAGCATTTTCGTAATTACTAAGGATGCTGAATACTTTTAAAGGTGTTTCTTAAACATTTTTATTCCCTCATTTGAGAACTCTCGGTTCAGGTCCTTTGTCCATCTTCATATACAGTCATTTATTTTATTTTTCTTTCATTTTTCAGTTTTTCATATGTTCTGTATATTAGTCCTCTATCCGTGTGAAGTTGGTGAAAATGAACTCCCATTCTGTGAGTTTCCTTTTCACTCCTTTTTTTTTCTTTTGCTGTACAGAAGCTTTATAGTTTAACTAGGTCCCGCTTGTTGAATTGTTGACCTTAATTCCTGAGCGATCGATGCCCAAGATGGTAGCTTGAATGAAAATATCAGCCTCCAGAGAGGGATAATTGTTTTGTACATGGCAGAAGTTAGATTAGCAAATGCTGGTTTTGAACTCACAGAAATTCACCTGCTTCTGCCTCCCCCGTGCTGGGATTTAAGGCATGCAACACCGCATCCAGTAGTATTCCCTTATATATATGTATTCAGTGCTTCTGAATTTTATTTCTTCAGCAAATCCTTTGCTTTTTATTTCAGGACTTTAATCATGTTGATCTACCTCCCTCCATGAAAACTTTTCCTTTGGCAAAAATTTGCCTCTATTTACATCAATTCAAATCTGAATTCCCTACTGTGTTTTCTTTACTATAATCATATGTAAACTAAGATAGGTGGCTTGTGTACTCATTGCAATACATATATTTTAGTAACAATGCTAACATTGGAGGTAATACTATAATTGCACATTTCTAAATAGAAATTATATTGTAAGTTCATGCCTATAGAAGTCCAGAGTTCATCACCTTGTGTCCTGTGTCCCTGAGATTTCTAGGAAACCAGTCTTGGGAAAGAGGCCATGCTAGGATGAGGAATGAATTCCTGAAAGATGGATTGACAGAATGCAATGGAGTGAAAAGGAAATGCTTCAAATTAGAATAAAACACTAGGGGATCGTTATAGTAATTTTAAGGCAGAAATAACTTTTTGTAAATTTAAGGTGTAAAATGAAATCCTTGTATTAGTATTCACAGATGAGGACCTGGAGAAATGGCTCAGTGGTTAAGAGCACTGGCTGCTCTTACGGAGGCCCTTGTGTCAGTTCGAACTATCCATATAACATGTTTATCATCAGTTCCAGGGGATCTGAAGCCCAGTTCTGGTATTTGCATGCATTACATGCATGTGGTATATTATATTTAGGTAATATACTCAAGCACATTAAATATAAATGCATATAAATTTAGCAAAGAAGAGAGAATGAATAAAATGAAGATGATGAGCACAATGAAAGCAGTTATTTTACTGGATTAAATACTAAGGGGGAAAATGATACTATGCATATTACCACTGTTTATGTCACAAAATATTCCAGACTCAAACTCACAGCAATTATCTGAAGAGGACTTGGCAGGTAGTTACATGATCTGAAGATAAGGTTGGAGAATCCTAGAGAATCCCATATACAACTCTGACTTGTAACAATATTTTTTAAAAAATGTTCTTTCCCATTGACAGTCCATTGATTACATTATAAAGGATTCCACTAGCAAGCTAGTAGATTTTTAGCACTCTTTTCTGCCTTAATGCACACATAAAACTATTCACCCCCCCCAAAAAAAAACCCAAAGGCTATTATTTTAAGTCTGATCACCAGTCATTTTATGACTTGAGATTTCCAAGATTGTTGATTCATTAAACTTTTTGAATTTCACATCCTATGAATACTTTACACTGGTATGTGAAACCCAGGAGGGAGAGGATCTGATTCCTTTATTTGCTCAAGGTGAAGATTCCTGGGAGTGGCACATGAGATTGCATCATTGTCACCCAGCATATTAACCAAATATGAGTAGGTCTCCAAACAATCAAAATATTTTTTAATATTAGATAAGTGTTCCACGCACTTAAGTATGTTTCTTTGTTAAAATACAATAATATATCATACACTGAATTGTAATACACTAATTTAACAAAAGGATTCATTCATAATAATATTTAAAAAATAGTAACACAAAGTTGTTGTTGTGTCTGAAAACATATAAAAAATTAAATCAATTCCATGTAAAACTCACTGCTTATGAGAAATTAACAGGCTAAGTTTAAATGATTTTGGAATCACTAGTGGTACATACCAAACTCATCCACTGATATGATGTTTGATGCTTTCTTACTTAATTTTTATTTATGTGAACAAGTGAAGTGTGTCTGTGTGAGTATGTTAAAATGAGTTCCACTGACAGAGGAGGACAGGTGAATTGGATCCTCTGGAACTGCAGTTGCATTTGGTTGTGTTTCCTGGCTTCACAAATTCACTAATAACAAAATTAAGAGAAATTGAAGACAGTGGTTTCTCAACTTCCCAGAGGCATATTGGAAGAAATCTTTCTTTCTGGATCCCTGACTTTTATATTTATTACATATTAGAGAACTATAGAGAGGCGTCTTCATTTTTAATCCTATGACCATCCATGTTATCAGTATATTCCAGTACAATGGATTTGTCTGGGGACATGAGGAAGCTATATGCTTTTTAAGTTTCATAAGTTAGTCAGAGTTTGGATCTACTGAACTGGATCATAAAAATGGTTAATAATTTGTGAAACCTGTACCTCAGTGTATTTCAGATCTTTCACATCTTGTAAATTACTTTATTAACTTTATTAAACTCTGGGTCATTCCGAGATTCCTGACCTCTCCCTTGAGAAATGTAATCCAGAGAATCTAGGTAACTTAGGAAGGATATTCTCTATAACTATAACACATAAGCTTTTCCAATTCATCTGAGTCAGAGCCAGATTCTGAAAGGTTGAAGCAAGAAAGTTTAGCATTAATAATGATGAAAAATGATCAGTTTTACATTATTGAAGATGTTTCCTCTATCTAATGCTACTTTGACACCCTATCTCAAGTATACATACCGAGCTAAAGTGTATTATTGTTTTAGCTTTATATCTAGTGCTCATAAGTATTGGAATCTTTCAGTTCACACTACACAGGCAATGTCAAGCACCTACAAAATAAGTAGGTGGAGAAAATGTATAAACTGTGAATGAAGCACAGTCATGAAAAATAGTTTCATTAATACAGATGTAGCTTTACATTTAGTTTTGAAATACTGAATCAAATGCTTTAACTACATTTCTAGTAACCACATTGACGAGAATCAAACCAATTAAAGAAATCACTAAAGGTTTTGGGTGCTCATTTTATTGTTAAGAATCAGAACTCTCCTGCTGTTTGCTTTGAAGGAATAACAGCATAGGTTTGTTTAGTAGTCACTTTCTTCCTTTGGTTTTCTTATTTCTTTCTAGCTGTTGAACATTCACTATTTTCTACATAACTGCTTTCATTTATGGCCACATAACCAAAGCCATTGAGTATAAGCTTTAAAGGTAAATTGAAAGCTTCTCTCTGGTGAAGAAAATAATCCACAGAGACACAAAGATGTTTGTAGAGCTGGCTCCCTCTATTTGTTCCTATCCTGCATTTAGTGAATGAAACTCTATGTGATCATAGCAGGAGGATGCCTTACACAGTTAGCAGCTTTAGTTGAAAAAAAATTGGATTAGGTGAATGTGATAGGGCTAGAAGAAATGATGAGGGAGGGGCAAAGTCCTGACTCATTCATTGAGATTGATTTCAGTAATGCAAACATACATTATGTGACACTATTTCCCAATTCAGATCACCAGGATAGAAAACCAAAACCACGAGGGTATAACACCAAGGAAATAACTTGAAATCAATAATGCATATGCCAAGTAAATGCTGTCATCAGGATTCTATTTTCTCAGTCATTCCAAGGGATAGATTGGATTAGACTCCTAAATAGTACTTTGAAATTCAATGATTTAAAATCCTATGTGCATAACAGCTAATACTAAGTAGGATATTTAGATTTTTATCAGAAAGCATTATGCACACATTTATTTAATAGTATTTTTTGGTTGTTTTAAATGTAATTTATGATATTTCAAGATTTATTCTAAGTAATCTGCTATTTCTTATTTTTGATAATAACATGTTGGGGACTTATGGGGACTTTGTGTTTTCATTTCTATCAAAGAAATGTTATCTGGTACTCTACTTAGAAACTTCATTGTATTTGAGATGGCAGATATTCAACAACATACTTTCTTTGTGTAAAACTTCAAAAAGGTCAATGGATTGGAAATAATAGTTGAAACTGTTTTCAAATAAAGAATCTAAGTTAATAATATAGATAATCTTTCTTTTCAAGAGTGCTTTATCTAGACAGCAAAAGACTTAGGTTGAAAGAAATATGGATATTAGTATATCAGAGATTAAACTTCCATTAATAGAGATATGTCAGCATTATAATGTGCGGGGTAATGCATAAAAATATTTATTGGCTTATAACGCTCAGTATTTTATAGTTCTGTAATCTATGTATTCTGGCACAAATATATTCTACAGATGATTTCTTTGTTTTCATCTTTATTGAATTTTTGTGAACTATATCCAATATATTTTGATCATATTTAGACCCCCTCCCCTATCTGCACCCAATTAATAATCCCCACACAATTTCATGTTCTCTGATGCATATATTAAGGCCTATTGAGTCAAATATGTGTCCTCAAGTGCCCTTTGCTGTGGGTTCATATACTGGAGCTGGTTAACATTTGGAAATTCTGTATATGATTTAATATTATTCTTATTGTTTGCATGGACACCAGGACAATTTTAGTGATATAACTGCACTCAGATTTCTGATTTAGTATACCTCTCCAGTTGGGAAAATAGTAACTATTTTTATATAGAATATTTGTAGGCATGAAAGAAAAATTATTTTGTATGAAGTGAGTATAAACAACATCTACATTTGAAACTAATGAGGATTTAAAAACCAAAATACTGGGTCTGGACAGATTGCTCAGTGGTTTAGCACTGACTGCTCTTGCAGAGGACCCAGGATCAATTCCCAGACCCACATGACAGCTAACAACTGTCTATAACTCCAGTTCTAAGAGATTCAATGTGCACCGACTTACATGAAGCGATACATTCATACACATAAAATAAAAAATAATAACACATAATATTTTTAAAAGATAAAATATTGAAAAATCTTGATAATTTAAGTTTTGAAGCAATTAGCAAATACCTGGTTGAATACAGGAAAGAGAGGGACTTAAAGCAAGGAGGCAATTATAGAACAAATAAAGTAGAAGAATAGAACATTCAGATGCGTCTTCTTGTAAGACTCAAAAAACATGTTGAACTTTACTCCTCAATTATCCATTTCAGAATTTTTGTGCATTCATTAAATGATTCATCCCCACAATAACAATTTATGACTGAACTAACTGGGAAAAATAAGATGGGGATGGTGATGTGAGATTAGGTTTGGCGGAGGTTTGTACTGTGGCACTATAAAATAGAGGTTCCTGTTACAACTTTCAGCAGCATGTGGATTAAACCCATGGAGCCCAGGCCACTTATGTCATTGGTCACACAGATTTTTTAAATGTCTTCCTCTCCTACCATGGGCTCTGATTATGTACAGATATAGTTCATGGACAACTCCTCTTTCTTGCATTGGTCATAATTGGGCTAAGGTTTCTGACTCCCTGGAGGAAAGGGAAGTTTGTGTAAGATCTGGAAAAGCCTGGTTTCCAATCCATTGTGGCAAAGAAGTAAAAAAGCACCTAATCATTTGAAGTTGTTACAGTCTGCATATTGAAAAGTGATATTTATAATTTTGAAAGGAAAAGGACCTTAAGTGTTTTTGCTAGATAGGTGCCATTCTAAAACAATTCACATTTGCAACAACATTTACTTTTAACAACCTTAATAGATATTGAATAAATTGACTAGAATCAGAAAGTTCACAAAAGAGTGTGTGCATTTTACCTAGAACATTCAAGATCTAACCCCTAATGACTGGACTTGAGTGTGTCTCTGGTATTTTATGAATGTGGATAAAATGTGGACAAATCTAAAGTCTACAAATACCAGGAAAGAAAACTAGAAATTTTTATAATTACAGAAAATGATAATAGTACGAAACTGAGTCAGCTAAGAATAAAAGTGAGAGAAAGGATGCAAAATAGACCATCAAATGTGTCCAAGCACTGAGGAGTTGTAGAGTCCTGGTAAATATCAGCAACCAACTCTCAGTTTAAAAAAAAATACATATTCAGCTGTATTCTTGTACATAGTAAACATAAACATACATGTGCACACAATGTAGTTTCTTTTAAATTTGACAGATATAAAAGATCTATAGTACATTGTTCAAAATAATAAATTTACAACTCTATTGCAAAATTAATATAACAAACTTGTTTTCACAATATATTTTGCTGAACCCATGTATATATAGGTAATATACCACTTAAATTCAAGTATGATTTAATAAATGCCCTGCATCTTCATCCACTTATTTTTTCTCACTAATTTCACTTTTTTAAATATATGTGACTCACATAAGTTACATTAGCTGATTGGGACTACTTCATCATTAAGAACGTGTATACCAGCATTTCACTGATTTGTTAGTGACATGAACAACTGGGTGATGAGACAATAGCTTTCAAATACTGGGAAATATGTTCTGAATTTTTTTGTTTATTGATAAAGTAATAGTTGGACAAAATATTATTAAATAAAATATCTGCTATCAACATATTTCCATCATCTTATTACAATTTAATAATCAACAAAACAAGCTGGTGTGCACCAGCATGCCTGTAATTTAGTACTTGGCGCCAGGAGCCAGGAGGATCAGGACTTCAAAGTCATCCTATAAAGGAAGTTTTACATAAGACCCTTTCTCAAAATCAGTTAAGCAAGCAAGCAATAAATAATCAGTAATACAAATTCTCAGGCCTCATTTAACAGCTTTGGCTCATTTCCATCACTTAAATATGTTCCTGTCCTGGACAGTTTCAATCCAATGATGTGATATTACTGAGCCCCAGAGCTGGGAAAAGATGGTGGGAGCACACCCTGGCAGAGTAACTTCACCACAAAGACATGACAAGTGTATAGAGTCTAAATAGTATATACAACACCAAGCACCTTCACTAAATTTGGAATTAATGTACTATGGATATTTATTAACTTATTTTTAATATACTTTATAGATTTATATAATTCAATTTTAGTAATAGACATGGTTAAAACTAGCTCATCACATTTTTGATGACTGTTGGCTCTAACGATGCAGTGTGACATGACTACACCATGTCAGTACTGACATAACAATATCTAAGATGCATAAATAAGAGATGTAGAAAACACGAGAATAAAGCGTGATGAATAATATCCAAGGTGTACAAGAAATCAAGGTCAAATAGGGGAGAGGTAGTAAACTGGAATATTGTGGTGAGAGCTGGACACCATGGATAACTGATTCTTGGGTAGCCTTCTCTGAATTATATTCCCCTTCAGACTATTTAAGAATATTATGTTTCAGATAGCCAAAAACATCTCTCAGGTATTCCTCCTCCATTGGCATGCTATTCAGTTGTGCTATGACGACCAGGCCATAACAGTGAAAATTTTACAACCAAAATGGATACAAAGGAGCAGAGGAGTACTGTACTGAATTGAATGGTCTGAAACCTGGCAATATTTCATGGCAGTCGCCTCTAGAACGAAAGGAAACTGCATGATGCATGCATAATATTTAGAAAAATTATGCAGTTCATTTTTTTTTATTATTTCCTTCCCAGTTACCTAGAAAATAAAAGACATAGAGAATGCACAGACTGGAAGGCCATATCTCTGTTTCTCCCTGATACATTAATGATGTACGATATTTCTAAACTATAATCCTCCAAACTTCTACACAATCACCTAGTAACTAACTGTTATGTCATTTTGGTTCATTTACTTATTTTGAAAATGTCTGAAGGATTCTAATCTCAAGCTAGAGTGACTTGAGTTTGACTCCAAGTCTACCATTTACAGCATGACATTAAGCATGGCCCAGAAATGGCCTATTGTCTTAATCCTCATCTATTAATGGGGAGTTAAATTTGATTCTTATACTAATAATTATAGTTTTTTATGTAAGTATTGAAAAGGATGATTCTAAAACTCAGTAAGGGACAGTTAAGTTATTTCTATTCCTGAAACTATCTACAAAATATATTGTGTGTGTGTGTGAGTAAATTGCCTCTAAGAATATTTATTATTTAACATTGCTTTAGTATTAGAGCTTTTACAATTAGCAAGCTTCCAGTCAAACAGAAGCATAAGAAATTGATGCTTATTTTCTGTCCAGATGAGAAATTCATACATCTACGCAATATTATTTTTCTGCAGATGTAACATGCTTTATTCACTCTGGATGAAGGCACTCGCCACTGGTCTCAAGAGTATATTTATGCTTAATCACACACAAAAAATGGCATTTTGCCAAAAAATGATATATAAGATATTAGGTAATAGTCCCATTTACTGCTGACTGATATTTCCCAGGATATCTGATTACTTCCATCTTTAGATAATTCATAGCTTCCTAGATGTCCTTTGTCTGCCATTTTAATTCATTCCAGAGAGCTTTGCTGCACAACAGAATTCACTAGGAAAAAATTTAATGTACCTAAGTCTAAAACCTATTCCCTAAGGAGATGCCAGGAGTAGTATCCAAATATTTGTCAGAAGGCCTGGCTATAATTTTTAGGTGATGCTCTGATAGAGAATATCCACCAAATACTTTTCTTTTTATCCACTGTCAATGCCAGGCGTTCCTTTCTGGATTTCCTTCTCTTTTGTTTTAAAAAATAAGGTCTCATTATATAGCCCAGGTTGTTTTCAAAATAGTTAATAATATTTTATAATATTCATGTAGTCACTTTTCATATATGCACATGGGATTTTCAGACTTTAATTTGTATAGTCATAATAGAGGTTAAGAAATATTCCCCCTCCCCCGAAATTGAAGTATGGAGACAGTTGTAATATGCAGACTCTGTTGATGAGTATCTCCTTTTCCTTCTGACTCTGAGCTGTGATCACAGGACTCTCTTCTTCATTATCCACTCTGTGTAATGTCATTTACTCCTACAATCTCATTAATTGTTCATCGACAAAATCCCCAATATATCCATCCCTCTAACCTGCCAATGTAATCAAATCAGGAAAATAATAGTCCACTATTATTTTCATTCACTTAGATCCTACCTAATAATTACCATTCCAGTGTATTAAATACATTGCTCAATTTTATAATTATGAAAAGTATGCTCATCAGGTAATTCGAGTTCAAGAGTTGTTAGTTTGGGGCTGGTGAAATGCCTCAGCAGATAAGGGCAATTACCACCAAGCCTGATGACCTGATTTCAATTCTGGCTTTGCATGGTAGTAGAGAAACATCTCCCACATGGTGTACTCTGGCCTTCACACAAATTCCTTCATACACACACACACACACACACACACACACACACACACAATGTAATACTTTAAAAAAGAAGTGTTAGTCTAGATTCATGATTAGCACATATTATCTTTGCTGTTACTCCAGCATTTTCTGTGACTGACCACATTTTCTGAGTCATATAGCCTGAATCATTCCTTACTCATTCATTTTCTTTCTCGTTAATGAACAGCAAATATAAAGAAGTGCATATTTCAAATCTGAGACTCTCTAATCCTATCTATTCATCTTCACTTCAGTTCAAGCTTAAAACTCTCATGCCTGAACTATTACAATGAATTCCTGAGGATCACCCTATTGATAGAAACTTTTTATACAAATCGTGAGACTGAAACATGAAATAAATCGTATTCTTTTGTTTCCGTTTTTGTACATCAATGCATCAATGACTCCCTGTGACCCAGAGTATGAAGTAAAAAGCCATCAAATGGCTTTAACTTTGTATGTCCTGCTTCTTGCTTCCGCTCAGTGCAGTGACTTATATCACATTAACAGCATTTCAGTCCTGTCTTCCCAGCCGTACAATACACACACCACTTATTGACCTCCCACTTATGCTTCAAGCTTTACATTTAACAGGAGGTTGCCATTTACCTCACTATATCTGATATTAGGTTACATGGCATACATTCAGTAAAATTTTATGTTATAAAACATTTCCTTTAGTGGCATTCCTTACTTTTATAATTGCTGAGTTAGTTCTTCATTCATTGCTAGTTGCAAAATCCCTGCTATGGCCACAGTGGTCATGATGTTCTCCAGTTTATTCCTGTCACTCCACCATCGTAAATGCCAGGGGACATTGTTGACTCAGTAATGGCTGACTGACCAGACAAGTCGTGTTCCTACTAACAGCAATAGTCTTGTTAGGTACTCAGCTAAAATATTCTTTTATAATACTCTATTTTCATTTCTCCTTTTTTATTATAGAAACTATCAATCATACCCTGAGATAATGTAGCCTTTAATCTTCAGATTAGCCATAATATGACAGATAAACTGATTTATGATTTGATATAAACAACCTAAGCTTCTCATTGAGGGTTTTCTGGGCTTCAAAAGGAGGGCAAGACAGCAATGCATATGTGATTTCACCAACCATTTTTCCAAGTATTGTTGTGAATTTAATTTAATAGGTACCAATAAGGTGCATCCGGGGAAATTCAAAAGAGCACGTTGTAAAGTTACCTGGACACAGACAATAGAACAGGAGCTGACAGCTACAGCTTCCTTATTCTGATTCCTCTGCTGTGACAATAACAGTAGAATCTTTGGAGGCTGAGTACGAGGTGCCACATAGACAGTCAGACCTGTAGGCCAAGCTTTGAATACACTTCTTCAACTCTCTTACTATCTGTCATTTCTCATCATACTAGCAGGCATTTTCTACTCAAATTATCAAAAATAGATTCTTTGCAACTTCATCCTTGTCCATCTGAAAATTGTTACTTCCTTTCATGGTCCATATGGAAACATTCATCCTACTCATTCTGAAGTACTTAAGTCTTGAAGCCATATTAAAACAGGTAGAGAACAGGAATTTGGTCATCAGTTTAATCAACTAGATGCTCCAGAGAACTATAGTTTGTATTAATGAATACCAGAGAAAAATAAGCTGTTTTGTAATATATATTGCATGATCTAGAGAATGGAAAACATTTCAGAGGTCACTAAGGGTTAATACTGGTTGAAATAATTGAGGTCATCAGGTATAATGGAGACAAGTGAAGCACCTATCAGGAAAAATCTTTTCTGTTTAGAAAAATACCTGTGTTTATTATATAGTCTGTGAATTGGGGTAGATATTTGATGATAGAGAATACAATAAATTTCCAAACAAAACACCGCCTAATGATCTTTTCATAAATCTTCACTTTTCTTCACCTGGAAATTCGCCTATTCCCACATCTTCTCTCGCTTCTCTATTCCTGTATACACCTATTGACTTCGTTGGCTGTGCCATGAAATTGATTTCATCAAATTCAATGGTGTCACACAAAGGAGAACACAATAACATATTTAATTAATGAATAAAATGGCATTTTCTTCCACATGGGAACACTGTCCTATCCAAAGTGCTGTAGCAAAGTGTTCAAATCTTCTCTAAACCCTTTGGTGGTTGAAAGTGGAAATTAATTAAAAACATGTACCCATAGTAGCTTAATGCTCTTAAAGAAAACAGTAGAACATCTGAGTACATAAGCAGTAACTTATTTTTGAAAGGAAGGAATTAAATGAGTTTTAAAATATTGTATTACAATTATTTTTTGCTTTGTACTCTACTAGGAATGTTCCTACAGTTCTTAGGTTATGTCCTTAGGTAGCATTACATCAGTAAAATTGAAGCTCTGTTGTTCTCAGGGCCGTAATTCAGACAACTGCTGTGTCCAGCAAATCCACAGTAAGAACTCATAATCTGCATTTAATGATTTTAATGAGCACAGAAACCTTAATTCCTTGTTATTTTCTAGCTCAATTTCATTAAATTCAAAAATGATTTTTAAAGCTCTCTTTGAACATGCCAAACATTTCCAAGCAATTTGAAAATTTAAGATATAGTCTTTTAAAACAAATGTTACTGAACTAAAAGTATCTTTCTCATTATTTCTTTTCTTGTATCAACCCCAACTTGGTAACTCTCCAGAGAATATGCTAAAAATGTATTCTGCATTTATTTTATTTCTGGCAACAACATATAATTATCATCTCTAATTAAAATAAAAGTGTTAACTTAGATATTTCTGGAGATTCCTATTGTTTTGTAATAAAATCAGGGAGTCTCAGTATCTCATGGAAACAAGAAAATGGTCACCAAATTCTGACCAATTTTCCTACAAGAGCTCTATAAATGACTCAGGAAGTGTAAACCTATATACAGGGTATGACATTTATGCAAAGTATTTGTAGAATAGCAATTTCCTCTGAGAAAAAGCATTCTGTCTTGGAGGGGATCTGGTCAAGTCTCAGGATGTTCTGGTGCAGACTCAATTAGTAAACAGTTCAAAAGCTTCAGGAAATCTCTGAAACTTACCACAAACCCTAGCCCCCTCCCTTCCAAGGTGATAGAGGTAGTGAGGACTGCTGAGAGATACTCGCAGACCTGCCAGGCTCCTTGAAAGGGGGAGACCAGCAGAGATGCCAAAAAGAAAGACCAGCAAGTTTCTTGGAAGACAGACCAGCTGAGCCACATGGAATAGGCTAAGACCAACTTAGCTGCCTGAGAGACATTCTCAGACATGTCAAGCTCTCTTCAAGTTGTACCAAGTGCTACAGGATTTTTGCTCTCATCATCTGTCACCCATATTTGGGTAGACTTTTGCTGATGCTGCTCTCTGTGACTCATTTGTCCTACTGTAAGTAACCCCTGTAAATCTCACTGGATCACCAGGCTGGACTTTGGTGGTATCCTTTCTTTGGTTTGTCATTGTTTTCCTTACTGGGGTGACCAGATGTTTGTTCATGTCTCTCAGGAATAGTGTCACAATATATGGGGGTGATGGGTATGACAGAGTTATGGCCTAGCACACAGGAGGCACTGATTTCAATCCTCATCACAGTGGATACGACTGTAAGATGGTTCACTGGGGAAAGGTATTTTGTGAATTATATTTCTTTTTCTGCATATAACTTCAACATTATTAATGAATTTTGTGTACATTCAAAATTAAGTTTTGGGCAATTGTCTCCTCTTCTAAAACATACTAACTGCATATTCAGTGAGGCTATCTGCAAAAAAAAAATGTGATGCCTGGCATGGTGGCACATACCTCTAATCCCAGCACTCGGGAAGCAGAGGCAGGCAGATATCTATGAGTTCAAGCCCAGCTGGACTACATAGTGAGTTCCAGGCCAGCTGGAGCTACAGGGAGACCCTGTCTCAAAAAGACAAAAGAATGTGGGGAAAGGAGACATATATATTCTTCTAGTATCACGGATAAGGATCTTGATGTGAGATTTCCACTCAGAGCATTTTGGTTCCTCCACATGAAACCCACTTGACTGGGGTAATGAGGTTAAAGGGGAGTGACAGCCCGTAGAAAGGAAAGACCACTTTTATATTGGAATTGCAACTGAAGAGTTCAACAGAAAGGTCCTGGGAGAAGCAGAAAGGTAGAGAGAGGTAGAATTTAATCTCAGTCAGACATAGCCAGTGAAAAGCCAGTTTATGATGATTCTACTCAGGTTAGAACTTTCTGATGCTCTCTCTCTTTTTTTTTAAATTTTCACACTGAAGTCTGGGAGTGGGTCAGTAGATATAACTGGTGGGTTGACAAGAAGAAAGCTAGGAATGAAAGCACACACTCGCCGTGATGCCATCCATAAAGGCAGCTACTTTACACCCATACATCCATATCTGAGTCCGTGGAGGGAGTTACAGTAATTTTATATTTATATAAAAATGTAAGTCCCTATTGATATACTTGTGTTGGTACTCCAATGCCTTAATGTTAGGCTTTGTTTTAAATTGCGAATAACCATAGGATTCTTTTACATAGGAATCATCAATAAGTTCTTGATAGTCTTGAGCTCTTATTGATATCTATTTTCTGGCAGTAGAAATCTACTAACTATATTTTAAATATCTTTGTTATGTTTATTTGTCTCTTTGTTTTTTATTGTATGTGAGATTTGTACATGTATATGTATGTGCATACCAGAGCACATATGTGGAGGTTGGAAGAAAACTTATAGGAGTTGATTTTCTATTATGTGGGTCCCAAGAATGAAATTCAGATTGTCAGACATAGTGGCAATTACCTTTGCCTGCTGAGCCATCTCACCAGCCTTCCGTAAAGACATTCTAAAACAAGAGGTGAACATAGATATACCATTGCATTTTAATTTCTGTCAAGTAAATTATGCACTATTTTTAATGTTTTCTTGGTGTGTGTGTGTGTGTGTGTGTGTGTGTGTGTGTGTTTTGCTGGCATGTGTTCACATGAATATGCCACATGTGCATGTGGACATCATAGGTTGGTATTACATGCTTTCACCAATTTCTGTCTCATTTTTAAAGACTGGTTCTCTTTCTTAACCTGGAGCGCCTGAATTCTGCTAGAATAACTGAGCAATGAACCCCAGGTTTCTTCCTGTCTCCTTCCCCAGGTACTGCAGTTTCAGGCATATGTTGTAACCTACTTTTATGTGGGTGCTGAGGATTCAAACGTAGATTCTCATTGTTGGTGAAGGCCTACTCACTAAGCCATCTCTTCAGTCCTCAAGATGTGTATGTACAATATGAAGAAAAGCATCTCTTTTCCTTCCTCTCTGTTTCTGTCTCTATCAATTTACATAAAACTCCAAATGATAGAATATGTGGGGAAGGGAAATGAAGACACTAAAAGAATTCTTTCCTATGGCTGATATTTTGGAAATAGTTTTAGTATGATTTTGTAATTTTAAAAAGCACAAAGGTCTTCCACTAAAGTACAACAAGGCCTGACCCTGCTTAGCTTCTGCTATGTAGCAATAACAATTAATGAATAGGTCAGGGATTGACAGGGAGTTGGGGAAATGTTGAAGGGTTGGAGGGGTTGGAAGGGGTGAGGAAGGGGTAAAAAATGTAAATTCCATACTCAGTTATAAGATTTAAAAGAATTTAAATTTTAAGAAGAACAAAGATATTTTTAAAAGAAATACTTGGTAAATAACAGGAAGAATGTAGTGTTCCCTAAATCACTGGATAGATAGATTGCAGTTACCATCCCTAAACAGTAGCAAACATCCTGATTGTCACTTCTATTAGGACTTCTGCTGTGCCTGTTTACTAAACATCATCACATTTGGGCTTGCTGATGGTTGTACTCCCTCATTAAAGGAGGGGCAGGCAGGGCCAATCAGACCCTCACCTGAGTATCCAGCCACTCTTCCCAGCCAACTGTACGTAATTTGGCCTTAATCACACATGGTCTCCTGGATTTGGGGAGGGCTAAAGTATATAATCTGGAGAAAGCTAGGAAGAGAAGGCTTGATCCATGCTGGGTAAAGGCTTTCTAGTGTGCTGTATCCTCAGGTCACTCATATACCTCAGCAACCCCTCAAACGTCTCTGTAAGTAAGCTCAGTAAATTCATTGGTTTTCCAGGAAAACTTTAAATATTGGTTTGACACTAGAACCTTAAAAGGGGATAAGAATTTCTTAGCATCCCCAGGAAAAGAATTCTCACAACAGATGGAAAATTATTTGTTAATGCTATTATGTTTCATAATTATGGAAAAGAAAATGAGGTCACAACAGATGGAAAATTTATTTGTTAATGCTATTATGTTTCATAATTATTGGAAAAGAAAATGAGGATGTAAAACATGATAAAAGGATATGGAAATGGAGATATTTTCCAAAATAGAAAAAAATGAAAAACCCTAAGCAAGTGATGAAGGTCTGTGTAGGTTTGTTATGATATATAAAAGATGAGACAAAAATAATACACACATAATCTTAAAATTTGTTAGGTCATAGTTTAGTCAACTAGTTTAAGGAACATTCTTGTAATCAATCAGCAATTTGATGATTTTGTCATCTACATCTTCTTCTAGAAAGAATTCTTTACATGTATTTTTGGTACCTCACTCAAGGCTCAGGTTCAAACCTCCATGATCTCTATTGGTCTTTGAGCTGTGCTTCTAACTTAGTTCCGTGACTTTGCATTGTCACTCTCCACATCAGCCACTCAAATGTAAGACACACACCCATAAACTACACATCAGACCTAACTATTGTTCAGCTTGGACACGGTCAATGACTCTGCCAAAAAAAAGTCAATAAAGTTCAAAGCACAGTTTAATGCCTGAATCTGTTTGCCAAAAATAAACAACTGAATCAAGCAATAAGTGATATATGCAGAATAAACATATTCTTCTAGCCTGATCTGGATTCAGGACTAGGCCACTCTTAACGTGCCATGAAACAAAGATTCAAGGACAATCTGTTTAAATATGGTGCTTAGCTCTTCAAATATTGAGCAAAAATAATTTGACAGGCTTCTGCATTCTGTAGACAGAAAATATCCATTTAGTAGCATGTGATTTTGACATCATATGAAATTCAATGATGAATCTGACAAGGTTTAATCCATCGAGAGAGTCTACTGTGATTGCTATTCTCAGATGGGTCAGGTTTTAGAGCCCCTTTAAATTTTTAATAAGGAGTCTCTCTAACATCATTTGCTATCAGAAAATAAGAATGGTAAGTAGGGATCTGCAGCATGACTTAAGGGGTAGTTTTGCTTACAACTTTAAATAAAGGGAAGAATTTTTAATTATCTTAGTTTATCAAAATGAATCTTCCTGCTTGCAAAATAGGTGGACCAACCATTGAAGAAATGTCCATCTGCCCAGTGCTTTCACAAATAAGTTATATGGGGTACTCTAAAAAAGAGTAAAACAGTATGAACTTTTACGTAATGTACTGAGTTAGGGTTACCTTCTTTTTTATTTGTGTGTGTGTGCATGGTGTATGCATTTAGAGTACAGGCACATGTGCGTATGTGGAGGAAACCTGCCTGCGCAGGCAGAAGGCAGAGGAGGATGCCGGTTATCCTTCTCTGTCTTTCCCGCTTATAACCTTGAGACAGAGTCTCTGGTTGAACCTGAAGCTAGATTGGTAGCTCCAAGTCTTAGCCATCCTTCTGTTTCTCTTCCCTGTAATGCTGGAGCCACAGGTATGCACACAACTATTCTAACTTTTTGCATGTGTTCTGTGTGTATGAACTGAGGTGTCCACACCTGCACAAACAAGCTGAGTCATTTCCTCAAACTGGAGTTAACTGCTTGTCACTGATGACATGGTACTTTTGCCTGCATACTGACAAGTATGGAGAAATTTTCTTCTG
>NW_008337294.1:335279-348398 GCF_000622305.1 Nannospalax galili | reverse complement strand
ATCTTTACCTGTACCTTTAATGTTGCTAAGAATCTACAGGCTATTTTCTCTATTTATTTTCTCGAACAATCCAAGTCAGCTTGTGTGAAATTGTTTCTGCACTGTATTTATCTCATTCCCCATTTATGTGATTCTACATTCAAACAATTCTGTCTATTCCTGTACATACAAGATTTTTATGATATTTTGAGGGTTTTAAAATGTGTGAACTCATTATCTGTAATACCTTATGTAGGTATTGTTTAAAAAATGTTTAGAACGGTCTCCACTGGATAATTTTGTTATTTATTCAAGATGACTGAGAGTCACAAGAATAGCTTCAAACTAATCTTTAAATTTCCTTTGGACCACAAACATTGTTTGAATTCTGGCTCAGAAGTTTGTATTTACAGGTTTGTCACAGGGAAGTCTCTGGAGAAACACTTTATATATTCCCATTTTATCAGAGTCCTGGCTGATTTAGGCATTTGTTGTTTGTGTCCTTCTGCACAGAGGGGTTATTTTTGTAATACAAGATCAAACTGTGATGATCATCCATGAGACTCAGTCCTGTGTCTCTATGTATTCCTTCTTCTGTGCATGGACAATTACATTTAAGTTGTGCAAATGCCTGGTACATATCACGAGCAACACTACCTTATTTGTATGGATTAATATTTTGTCATTTTTACTTTGCCAAGGATATTTAACACTCTAGAAGAATGAAAATGTTCTTAAAACTGGGATTAACTAGCTCATGAAGCCCATTAATTACATAGCTGTGAATTAACTTCTGGTTTGTTCAAAGATAAAGAAGATAACATGTTAAGTGATGATTTTTCTTGCCCTTTAAAACATTAACAGGATTTGTTTCAAATCTTATATTAATAGTTATAGATATGTTACAGAATATCTGTATCAATGATTCACTAATGATGGTCATATATTTTACATATGCTTAATTTGATTCATATTCCTATCATATTTTCATTTGTTTGAAAACTATATTTTGACTAAAACAATCATGCTATCAGTTTCATTACTTTCATTTTCAGCCTCTGTTGTATGATTTACTCAATGGTTTTTCACCAATACAAAAGCAAGAACTACGCATCCCCAACACACACATGGGTAAAATAGGACTTTTGTTTGCTTTTTAAGCAAACTTCTCTGGTATTGTTCATTAGTCCTATAAGAAGATTGAATAAAAATTCATATTTTCATATATAACAGAAGAGCCCAAGCCATTGATTTTCTATGTGCAATGTATGAAGGTCACTCTGTTACAGTGAGAAAGCCGAACTTGATCTCCTTATTTCCATCCAACCATAATTCTCTATGAGAGTTTTAAAATAGTGAATTTAGATTTATCTGAAGGCACATGACATAAATTGCACATTATTTTTCAATGACATTATTCTTTGATTTTTTTATAACATTTCAGTTGAGGTTTGGCTCCCTAGATGAAGAATACAGAATCTAATGTTGAGAAATGTGATATCTTTTGTAGGAAATATTTTATCCTATGCATACACCAGCAACTATATATTGAAAGACCCTTTTTGGTTGCTGCTTTTGCTACATTACAAAGAAAGAAAATCCTGAGAGTCAACTTCCTGATATACTGAATACCAGTGTTTTAGGATGTTGAAATGTTTGTGACACTAAGTGTGATATTCTGCTGTAAATGACTAGATCGATGTGTCTGTTGCAGTTTTAGATCACCTTTTTATGACAGAGTTATTGGAAAGCTCAAGAAACTTGGCACACGGACACATGAATGCATAGATTCACCTGGAAATTTAAATATGAATGTTATGAGCCTTAGTTCTGACAGTATTTTATCTAGAATCAAGTAATAAAGTCTTCTAAAAATACATGGAACAAATAAAATTTTGAAGATGATATATTCTCCCAAATAAAGTTCTTAAAAATATTGACTTATGCAAATTTAGCTGTGCATAACCATCTCAAGCATGAATTTATTCCTTAAAGCGTTTTATTTAAGTGTAATTTACATTTCTTTATCTGCTCTTCCTAAGTTTTTGTCATATGTACTTTTCTGTCACTTCTAAGCTTTCTACAGAAGTGTATAACATGTTTTATTATCCTATGGTTTTATCTTTTAGTTTCAATTTTTCACCATATTTTTGTTTAGCATAAAAGTCAATTTAAATGAAGGCCCTCTAGTTTCCTTAAATATCTTATTCAAAGACAAAAAATGGAAGAAAAAAGGTGCCCATAGAGCTTTTACTTTTAGATGAAGACCTGAATTGCATAGCAATAAAAGGAGTTCTCCACAGGCAGATGAGAGGGTCACATGGTGACTTCATTCAAGAGTGTGATTCTGAAGTAAGCAGCCCTCAATTCGCATTTTTGGCTCATTATCAAAACTCAGAAACAGAGTATATAAAAACATTCCAATGCTTTAGCATGGCTAATGTTAAAAATATTTCTTGAGATTATTATTTTTGTTGTTGTTTTTAACACAAGATACTTAAAAAATATTAAATTGTTTATTTTAATTTTATGTATACAAGTGTTTGCCTTCTTGTATATAAGAGCACTCATGTGTAAAGCCCACAGAGGCCAGAAAAGATCATTGAATCCTCTGGAACTGGAGTTATGGTCTATGGGTGCTGGGAACCAAAGCTGGGTCCTATGGAAGAGCTGCTAATGCTCTTGGCCCCTGAACCATCCCTCTTGAGATTATTTTCTGGAATTTTTGTGAACAGAGTTTTAAAGTTCAGTAAAAGATGCATTGTGAAATAGTAGGATAATCAGTACCTTGATTACTTTTCTTTTCCCCTCACCTTCTTCTTCTCCTACCTTCATGCTGGGGATGAAACTAGGACATGCTAAGGGCACACTGTATTGTTGAACAAGGCCCCAGCTACCTAGTGTCATGTAACAAAGTACAATTTCAGATTCCATTTCATCTTGCTTTCACAAGCTCTAGGTATTACACTGTAAGGGATAAGTATATTTTCTCTGTGGTAAGCACTGAACATAACTTGGCATTAAACAGGTCATTCTACCTTTTTTCCTTGGCTTTTTTGTCTTAAAAACAGTAATATAAAACTCACTTCATGGGGTTAAGAACTTAGGTATTACATATTTGATAAATATTTCATCAAAATATGATGGTTTTCTGCCAGACTTGCTCACTCCCCCAGACCAGCTGTAGTGAGTTTCCTAGCCATCTCAGAGCTCAGGCCTCCTTGGACCTTTTCATTTATGTATCCCAGACCTATAGTCATTAGTCTCCTTTACTGAGATGCTTCCCTGCACCCCTCCATCTCTGCTTTCAGGCCTGCTTGGGTCACTGGGATGCTTGCTTGCCCCATATCTGCACACTTTTCCCGACCTTCTGTGATTTTGAGTTCCATCTGTCATCTCAGCTGTCAGGCCTAGTTGGATGGCTGGAATCCTTGCCTATCCCAGAGCTTTGATCTCTCTCGCACTTTATATGTTGAATCCCATCTGTCATGTCAATTCTCAGGCCTGCTCTGGTCAAGAAGATCCTAATGAAATGTAGACCTGTGAGCTAACCCACCCTAACCTATCAGCCAACTTGTTCAACTAACAGTCACCCAGACTACCCTGCTGATCCAGGACCAGGTGATGTCAATTCTGAAACCTCAACTCAAAAGATATACCTGTCCATAGCTAAACTGAGACAACTTCTTACACTCCATTTGTACTCAACATAAAGTTGCTCCCAAACTGAACACCAAAACCTAATCAGCATTGTCATAAGCTGACATGTTGGGGACAAAGCAAATAAAGTAACAAACAAATCTTCAACAAAGACAAGGCCATCTATCAACACCAAGAAACACTATAACACAATTCTAGATGCCTATGTTTCATTGAAGAAACATGAACAACATGAATAACGAAGATATTATAATACTACAACACCACAATAATTAGCACCACCATCACAATGATTCATGTAAACGGCAACCTAGCAGGTGCAGAGACAATGATTTCAAAATAGCAGTTATAAATATGTTCAATGATCTAAAGGAGGATATGGAAAAAAGAATGAATTAAGGCAATGATGAAACAAACAGTTGAATGAAATAACTAAAACAATTCAGAACATGAAGTGAGAATTCAATAAGGATATAAAGTCTCTGAAGAAAAGTCAAACCAAAATAAAACTTGAAATAAAAAAAAATCTAAAGGCACTTGAACAAAAATTTTAGAAGAATGGAGCAAAAAGGAAATGGAGAAATGGAATACTGGATCTGGAAGACAAGGTTGGGGGAAATGGATGAATCAATTAAAGAAAATGTCAAGTCTAAAATAACTCAGGAATAGAACATGGAAGGCCTCTGAGACACTGTGAGAAGACAAAAGCTATGGATCATTGTTACAGAATGAGAAAAGACCCAGGTCAAAGGCATAGGAAATATTTTTAATTAAATCAAATACAGAAATTTTCCAAATCTAGGGAAAGTGATACTCAACAAAGTGTAAGAGGCATAAATAACAAGAAGTAGACAGGACCAGAAAAGAAACACTTATTCATTAAAATACTCAAAAGTGTACAGAAAAAGGAAGGATATTAAAAATTTGTGAGAGGAAAAAGATCAAGTCACAACTAAAGGCAGGATCAAAAAAATAACAGCTGACTTTTCAAAGGAGATAAGGAAAGCCAGAAAGGCTCAGACTCATGTCTTATAAGACATTAAAGTGTTGGGACTCAGGTTTGCTTTGCTTAGCGGGGGATCTACTGGCTTTTGGGCAGAGGGTCTGATCGGTGACAGAGTCATAAATTCTGGGACCTGTGTCTTCACAACAGGACAATTTATTTTAAAATTCAGATGGTTTTTAACACATCCCCAGGAACTAGCAGTCACGTGGGATATGGAAGTCACATACAAAGATTTAGGGTACAAAGAAACAGGACATTTAGTCTGTTAGTTGGCACCAGAAGGATTCTTAAACTTTTACTCAAGGTTATCAATGCCCATCCAGTAATTTATTGGCCACAGTGTTTTCTTTCTTAGAGGTAAGAGCATGGTGAACTTTTAGCTTTTAGCACAGGAGTAAACCTTTAACCTGGCCTAATCTCTTAGCCAGGGATAGCTGAGTTATTTGTTTAGGACAAGGAGATGAGCTAAGGGGTGTTGTCCAAGATGCTTTCCCACAGAGCAGGGAGCCTGCACTTTTATGACCAGGCCGCTTCCAACTGCCAGCCTAACAGTGTTCTGCAAGACAGGGATTATCAGAGCCACGGTTTTCAGTGCCCCTCCCTTTAGCAGAGAATGCAGCCTGGACCTATAAATTTTAGGCTCACCTCACCCTAGGGCCTAGCATCCTGGTTTCCTACATTAAAGAACACAGATTCCAAAGGAGGTCTAAAGAAGCAAAACTGCAACACTAAAATAACAGGATTTAATACATATTGGTCAATAAAAATACTCAATATTAACAGCCTCAACTTCCCAGTAAAACATCACAGAATAACTGATTGCATTAGAAAACAGGATCCATTGAAATACTGACATCAAGAAACAAAACTCCTCAACAATAACTGATTTACCTTAAGGTAAAAGGATGGAAAAAGTTATTCCAAGTAAATGTAACTAGCTACTTTAATATTGGACAAAACAGACTTCAAACTAAAACTAGTTAGAATAGTTAAGTAAGGTCACTAAATGCACATTAAAGAAAAATATACAACAATAATATATTAGAATCTTAAACATGTGTGCACCATAGACAATTTCATAAAAAAAATTCTCTATTAGATTTAAATCACACTTTGACTGTAAGACAATAATAGTGGTTGACTTAATACTGTCACCAATATGATCCAGTTATATCACTCCCGGGAAAATATCCAAAAAGAAATATCCTACTATAGAAAATAGCATTCATGTTTCTTTCTTCTTCTCTTTTCACAATAGCTAAGAAACAACATAATGTCCCTCAACTGACGAATGGATAATAAAAATGTGGTAGATTTACAAGACTGAGTCCTACTCAGTGGTAAAGGAAGACGAAATCATGAAATGTACAGATAAATGGATGGAACTAGAAACTGTTGTGTTAAGTGAAGTAACAGAGACTCGAAAAATAAGTGACATGTTCTTTCTCATTCCTAATTCTTAGCTCCCAATCCTTGTGTGTGAGTTTATAACCTGATGTAATCATAGGAGCCAGGATAATGGAAAGGAATCACAGTGGTAAAGGGGAAGAAGGAGCCTGACAGAGAGGGACAGGAGACAGGTGTAATCATAAGGAAAATGTGGCAATGGAATATTTAATTGGGAAGGGAGGTGGGAATGTTATACAATGAAACATGGGGTTAAAGGGGAATAAGGAGCTCAAGAGGGGTACAATAGAAGACAGTAATTATCCAGGGGAAAATGGGGGTACTGTAAACAAGGAGAGAGGGTTTTACAGGAGAATAGAAAGGAGAGGAAAATAATGCTTAGATACTATAAAAAGAATGGAGTGAAATATATTAGTTCAGAGCCTACTGAAAAATACACAGAGCATATGTATATGAATGCGTATGTGTACCTGAAGGCTATGTAACAAGAAGCATAGTGCCAGGCAGGAGAAACCCCCCTTCAAATTGTTGGTCAGAGTAGTTCAAGATACTTCTAAAATAACAGACTTTGTCACAGCCCTTGATTTTCTCCCAGAGCTTGTCAGGAAGATCTATTGTTTAAGGAAGAATATACTTGGGACACAGGAATTAGAGCAATCAAGCTGAAATTGATCTGGAAGCTTCCTCCCTAAAGACTAGCTCTCATAATATTAGAGGATACCATGCAAGCTACTAAGGGAGAAAATCAATGATCCAATCCAGCTTCAAACCCTAATAACCGTAACAGTGACAGCACAGCATAATTCTTTTATTGGTGCAGTAGTGGCATTTTTTTTGTTAAAATAATTTTTATGAATTGTTGTGGATCTCATGCAATAATTCTTAATCATATTTAGCTTTCATTTCATATCTGCACCCCCCATAGCCCACCCACAGAATTTCATGCATTTTGTCATGTATGCTAAGGCCTATGAAGTCAAGTTTGTGTACCCAGATGTTTCTCAGTGTGAGTTTATCCACTGGAGCCTGTTTAGCCTGTCTAGCATCACTCCCTTAAAAAAATCAGCTCTCCATCACCATGCTGTATTCAGCTACCAATAGTTCCTTGCCAAAGCTGTAGCTTCCTGCCCATTTCCCCAATGCTGTGCAGGCTTATGTCTGATAGAGTTTGCATGTGTCTTGTGCATGCAATCAGCTTTGCATTTTTAAACTGGGGACAACTTGGACTTAAAACCTGCTCAATGTGTGTGTGTGACTAGAGAGGTAATATATCCAAGAGAAAAACCTATATCTATCATATCCCTTGACAAATATAGATTCTTAGTGTATGTTAAATATGTACCCTTATATTTACAGACAAGTATACCTAGAACCACTCATTAAAGAAACTTCTTTTGCAACAGATGGAGATTATTACAGCGTTCCATAATTGGTCAATTGCAAAGAATAAATGTCTGTGAAATGACCTGGCCTAAGAGACACATCTACAGAGGAATCTCTGCACATAAGAATCATGGAACAAAGCAGAGGAGGGAGTAGAGGGAATACTAGTGTATGTCTTAACTCTCAGCAATGAAGCTTCCTCAAGCATCATAGGCTTATTAACACAGAAAGTCACAACTGGCCAAAATGTACAGAATAAGAGACTGTAGTTTGGGTGTCCCTGGATGGGATTCCTCTATTAAATCTGCTATCCAGAGCCCAGGGCCCACTGCAGAAGAGGGGGCAGAAAGATTGTAGATTTAGGGGTCCTGGATGACCACAGGAAACATTGTAGTCTATATTAACTCATATGAACTCTCAGCTATGGTGACAGCTTGCACAGAACCATGCAAACTCAAAACAGACAAAACCCCGGTATATAACTGGTGAAAGGAGAAAGTAGTCCCAACCTTATCTGAGGAACTATTGGCAGCTGATTACTGCTGGGTAATGGACAGTTGGTCTTCTTTGAGGTAGTGAAGCTAGATAGGCTGACCACGCTCTAGTGAATGAACTGTGGAAGGGCTATGAGTGGGGTGAAGATAGGGGAGGTAGTTTTAAATATAGTTAAGATGTATAAAATGCACAAAATTTAATGTATTTATTTGAAACAATTAAAAAAATCTTAAAATTTAAAAACAAAAATTAAACAAATTTTAATGTAATATTACAAAATATTGATAATGTTTCAGATTTTATGTCAAGACTAATCTTAAAATATACCACTGTGAAGTTTGGTTTACCTAGAGTTATAGATAAATATATGCAACTTTTAGAAGCATTAAAAATTGAAATGACATAGAATAGCTATGAGACAGTAAGGTATAAATATTATTTGGACAAATATACACACATATTTTGGTTGAGTAGATGGCTCATTTCTTAAGAACACATACTACTCTTGCATAGTTTGTGAGTTTGTCTCCCAGTACCCAAGTTGTATAGGTTAAAATGACCAGTAACTCCAGCTCTATGGTAAAAATACCATCATCTTGCTCCTGTGTCAACTTGCACTTACATGTGAACAAACTCATATAGAGACACCCAATTTTACACATAATTAAAATGAAAACAAATCTTAATCACGCATATGAATATGCATATGTGTGTATGTATAAATTTCCAGCAATCTATTAATTTTTGCTAGTATATGCTGCAATGAATATATATATATATTTCTCATAGAGATATTTTGAAATATCTTATTATGTGATATATTGATGTGTTTGTACCATCATGCTTAGTGTAATTTAAGACTTTTGTAATTTACATATAAAACATTTATAAATGCTATTTCTAAATAATTTTTTTAAGTAACCTTTTATAATGCTTACCATATGCCACATGATATTTTTGTTATGAACTCACCTTTGCGGGTGTTTGTTTTGCTTGGCTTACTTTAAGCATCTTTATGTAAATCAGTGTAATTTTTGAGTTCTCTATTTTTGCTAGCACATGAAAATGTGCATGTAGCCCAACTCATAAACTGTATCTTTAAATAAATTATATTGTGTTTTGTTAATTACTGTGTTGCAGTTATGGAATTTCTGACCTGAATCATTGGAAGAGTAGTTGCCATGGGAACAATGACATAGCTGATTTGGCTACTTCCAAGTGATTCACATTGGGATGCATGATATCATTCATGTTAAACTCATATTTCACAACACAACTGCTAATAGCGAACAACAACAGGGTAGTAGGGAGGGCTATCACTGCCCAGTAGCCACTTCTCTAGGAGTCAAACCTTGACCAAGGTACCAAGCGCCTAGCTAAACTTTTCACAGAAATATACTCCAATCTGTCTCTTTCCTAGTTTAATCTTTTCTTAGTTCTTCCTTTAAACGTGGATCAGCTTTCAAAACATGAAGATCAGTTTTTACTATTCATAAGAATTTCTTAAATTTCTTCTTTGTATAATCTTCAAGTCACCTTGATTTTAGAAGTCTCCAACTGACATATTACTGATGGATGGGAAATTTTTATATATTTTTTGGCTCTTATTGTGTGCATTTAAAATTCACCATTTATTTACTTAAATTTTTTCTTTTAAAATTCTGATGAAACAGGTCAAAATTATTTGTAATACATTTATTGTCTCTATTTACAAGCATTCATTTCTTCCTTCTTTCTGTGGTTTCATGACCTTCCTTTTACATTATTGCATTTTTGTCCACAAATAAAGCAAAATAGAATATCTTTTACTGCATATCAAAGTAAAACTGGCCTAGTGATGGCGTGTTGGCAACAGAAATAATACTTGAAGTGGAAACAGAAATTATCCCAAATTTGACCCAAGAAGGTAAGTATATAAAGAAGATTTTGAAATAAAAGTCAGTAATCTCAATGGGAAAAGGTGGTGTTCAAAATAAATATGAATTTAAATAACAAAATTACAATAGATAAAATAACAACCTTAGCAGTAGGGAAGAGGAAAAACAGCATTGTATACACTGATATTGGATACAGACAAAAATTATCTGGAACTAAGGCCCTCAGGATTCAAGGAATTGTAGGTGGAGATTACAATGATCAAACAATAGCTATTGAGACAGAGAGGAGAAACTTGTGAACCCAATGAAGAATCCCACCCATTTAGCTAAATATAAACCCATAAGAACCAGAAAACTAGATTTGTTTTGAAAACTAGTTGACAAAATACTAACATTAATCAAGAGCAGTAGTAACAGGCTGTGTCATTTGGGGAGTTTTTTGGTCTATCCTGACCCTAGAACTTGAATGCATGTTTCTTCTGTCTGGCACTGTTTCTTGTTATATAGCCTTCAACTATACACATGCACTCATGTACATCTGTATGTGTACTTTTCAGTAGACTTTTGAACTAACACATATCCCTCTGCTTTTCCACAGCAGCATTATTTATTTTACCTATCTCTCACCCTTTCTAACCCACTCTCCTCCCTCTCCAGTTAAAGTACCTTCATTTTTCCCTTGACCATACTTGACTCTTGTGATCCTCCCTCTCTTAAGCATATATATGTATATAAAATCAGCATATATATATAATGGTTTACTGTCAATCATATAATATACATATATATTTATATAATGAACTGAGTATATTTATTCGTGTTCCTATGTACCCGGGTGCAGCACTGCCCTTGAGGAATAGATAACCACTCAGGGGGCTGATCCCTGGAGAAAACTGATTCTTGCTCTCTCAGCATCCATTGATTACCTGCAGCTTTTCATCTTGAGATGTGACCCCTTGAAATTTACCCCACACACTTTGGCATGTGAACTGGTTATGTCATTATGCAGAGCTTGTTAGAGAGCCATCCTGTGGGAGACAGGCTTGAGCCTAGGGTGAAAGTCTTATTGACAGCCATACAGCAGGCCCGAGGCAATGACCTGACTGCTGGAGCCACAAGGAATGCCTTGGGACATTTGCTGTCATTGGCAGAGAATGAGAGTGATGCCTAGAGCTCGCCATTCCCTAGTCACCACCCCTGGAATTCCAAATTGCTACCATCAGGGTCATGTGTTTTCCCAGGAATCCAGGCTCTGTAATCTGAAACCCAGTATGCTAATGAGGCATCCTACCTGCTATTCTGTGATAAGATGCTAAGTCTGTTATGCTAATAGGATGCTAAATCTGTTATGATAATAAGGTATCCTACTTGCTGTGCTGTGATTGGACCACTACCCCTATATAAGCTTGTGCCTTCCTGCAATAAACCAGGCCTGTGTCACTGAACCTGGTCTCCTGTGTCTGAATGCGGCTCCACTGACACAGTCTCCTCACCAGCCTTGGGGGCCGGGACCGGGCAGAAGTGGCAACGACAGAAGGCAGCACAGGGCAAGCAGAAGAGCTGCCTTAGCACCAGGCGAGCAGAAGAGCAGCCTCAGCCCAGGGAGAGTGGAGGAGCAGCCTCGACACCCATGAGAATGAAGGAGTGGCGCCCATGAGAACAGAGGAGTGGCTGCCACTGGTGACAACCGCACCATCCTATGGATATTTCATTGGTGTAGACTCTCTATTATGTCTAGAATGCACTGACTTGCAACAGATGTCTTTTCCCTCTGGCTCTTACATTCTTTTTTTCCCCTCTTCCCAGAGCCTTAGGTTTAAACGTTGTAATGTATGACTTAGAGCTAGTACCCGACAATCACTTATTTTCTGAATTTGATCAATTTTGGACCTCTGTAATAGTCTCCATCTGTTCCCTAAAGAAATTTCTTTGATGACTGGTGAGAAGTACACAGGTCTGTAAATATAAGGACACAATGACTCAACAGGGGATTTATCTTGCCTTGCACTGTGATTTTATTGTACAGCCTTCAGTTATACACATAGATTCACATTTATATTATGTGTATTTTACAGTAGACTCACAAAACACTATATTTTCCTTTGATTTTTCACAGCACCTACATATTATTTATCTCATCATCTTGCCTCCCTGCATAGATCCCCTTTTTCATCCCCATTTCCCCATTTATTCCTTGATAACATCTGTCTCTTACAAACCCCCATCTCTCTAGTTCCTTCTTTCATTTTCCCTCAATGGTCCCTTTTCATTTTCCTGGATCCTATGGTTAAATCAGGATGTATACTCACATATAAGGGTTTGGAACTAGGTTGGAATTGATGGAGAACATATTTCACTTGATTTTCTGAGTCTGTATTATTTCACTTAGTATAACAGTTCTCATTCCCATTTGGTTACCAGCAAATTTCATGATTTTGCTTTTCTTTTCTTTTTTGGTAAATTTTTTATTGAATTTTTGTGTATTTCATACAGAACTTCTTAAACAAGCTTAATCATCTTTATAGCCCCTTCCCATTGTCACCATCCCATATCCCCTTGCCCCACTGGAATTCATACATTCTATCATGTGTTCTAAGGTCTATCATGTCAAGTTAGTTTCCCAGACAGCCCTCAGGGCAAGTTCATCCACTGGGGTCTAAGAAGCCTATCTAGAGTCCCTCCATTTAAATTCAGTCTCTCTTCCTCATCCAGCAGTAACCAACTACCAATAATTGTTTGATTAAGAATGGGGCTTGTCAGAGCCATCTGCATCCTGATTCTCTATTGGCAGTTTGGGTAACCTCTTCAGAGGATGGCGTGATAAGAATAGGAGATAGGAATTGGCTAGGCAGGTAGGGTAAAAAGACCCCAAAGAAAGGCAGCCAGTTTCTTGGCTAAAAGTCAAAATGTTGTTGGGTTTCTTAGCAACATACTCTGTTCCAAAGGTCAAAAATGTCAAAAGTATTTGGGTGCTCTGATCTAATCCCTAAGATTTTAGGATTATTTTTTCAGAGGGGGAGAATGTTAGAGTAGCTAAAAGTCCCACAAAAACAGGAAGAGTGCACAAAGTTGTTCAGGAAAAAGTGATAGGGAGGAGTTGGAGGGGAGACAGACAGTGGGCATAAATTTGATCAAAACACCTTGTATACATGTATGAAATTCTCAATAAATTTTTAAATTAAAAAAAAAAAACTGAAAGAAAAAATAAATACCTTGTTGTACCTTGAGGTAATCTCAAGTACTTATAGCCATTATAGAAGCTGGAAATGGGGTTAAAAATAGTCATTTGACAAATTCAAAGCTTTAAGTCAG
>NW_008337294.1:324048-335122 GCF_000622305.1 Nannospalax galili | reverse complement strand
ATTGTGGCTTGTTGCTCATTTCCACATTTCCACAGTTCTGTGCTACGGTTTTGTCTGATTGAGTTTGCATAGGTTTTATGCATGATGACACCATTGCTTAGGTTCATAAGAGCAAGGTCTCAGGAGTCTGTAGGACTCAAGTTCCATATGGTCATGTACCTCCCCCCTGGCTCTTACGATCTTTCTGCCCCCTCTTCTGCAATGAACACTGAGTCCTGAGTGGGTGTAGCTGAACATGAGTCCTATCCCAGGACCCACATTCTACAGACTTATTCTCCACACTTTGGCCATTTGTGACCTTTCGTGTTCCTGGCCTTCTGTTTCATGAGGGAGCTTCATTGATGGGAATGAAGAGATACATTAGTGTTCTTATTACCTCTTGTTCTATGTTATGTGAAACTTAGGTATAGAGGTTGCACTGTGGATGTACCACTGAGGCTTGGACAATTCACAGACAGTGTGACCATTTGTGGAACTCTTTAATAGTCACAGTTGCCAAAGAAACTTTTTTGATGAGTGGTGACTAGGATACTTCTCTGTGCCTATAATGATCAATATTTTGCACATAGTAATAAATTATATTTTCCTGTCATTTTCATATGACAGCCTTGGAGTTTTCCCTAAGATCTAAATCCTCTCTAGCCATGTGTATTTGGCTGTGTTTACAGTACCACATGTGAGTTTCCTTCTCATTGAGTGGGCTTTAAATACAATTAGGTAGTTGTTGATTACCCCCAAGATAAAAATGTCACTACTGCACCCATGTCGTTTGTTGTACCACTAATTGTTGTGGGTTTTAGGCCTCGAAGCTGGGGGTTGACCCTTGATTGATGTTGCCCCTTAGCAGCTTGCATAGTGCTTTACAAAGGTATGAGAGATAGCCTTCAGGGGAGGTGGTGCCAGTACTCCAAATCCTGTGTTTGAAGCATGTCCTCTCCAGCAATAAGGTCTTATCTTCAGATTCTGGGAGGCAATCAAGGGTTGCTGGCAACAGCTTGTGTAATTCTGGGAGACTCCTAGACTACCCGGGCCAACAGCTCAAAGGAAGGTTTCTCCTCTTTGCCACCATTTCTTGTTTTGTAGTTTTCAGCTATATACATGGACTTATGTAGAGATATTTTATGTGTAATTTGTCAATACGTTTTTGGACTAACATGATTTTTTAATTTTTTTTACACTAGCTAAATATTATCTCTCTTTTTTCTCTCCCTGTCTAACCCTCTTTCCCCGCCCTCCCCCTTTAAAGTCTGTGTTTCTTATCACTGAATAGCACTCCGTTGTGTAAAGGTACCACGTTTTCACTATTAATTTTTTGGCTGAATGACAGTTAAGTGGTTTCCATTTTAAATTTTGAAAATCTTAATGATACGATACCTTATAATCAAGTTGACAAGACACTGCAATAATATATTCTATCAAAAGTAATCATACATATTAAATACAAAACAATGGAATGTTCTTATTCTAGAAAAGCAAATGGAAAATGAAAAAATAGATAAAAGTTATTATTTAACAATTTACTTATGTGCATTAAGGATTATATTAATATATCCCTGATGTGAGCTTTTACCAAAATGAGCTAAATTCATGTTCACAGTAGTTTTGGTAAATGTGTGTGTTCCAAGTCACAGTTCCCAGATGGAGCTCAGAGGACACCCAGTGAGACCAGTTCTCTCCTGCAGTCCCAAACTGCAGTCTTCTTGAAACAGTTTACTACTTGGCAGCCAGGGAGTAGACTCATAAAGGCTCAGTGCATTCAGAATGCCTAGTAGAGTCTCAGTTCATTTTCCCACTGATAGGCTTATATTGAATCTTCTTTCTCAACTTTCCAATTCTGACTTCAACTCCCTTTATTTCTCTAAATACCTTCATAAAACAAAGAACCAAATAAATTCATATGAACTGAATTTTAGGATATATATATATATATATATATATATTGTATATATATATGGGAAAGGGACTCATTATATTGCCAAGTTTTCTGAAACATCTGAGTAAACCATTCTACCACAGCCTCATTAGTTGTTCAGCTATAGGGACACACCAACATATCTTTGAACCATAGATTTGTAATGACTTATGCAAACACTCAGTGTTATTGTCTATTACATCAGGAAGTTACAAATCATTGTTTTCAAAATGAATTGCTCATTCTTACAAGTGAAGTGGAAGAATGGAATGGGAACTGGCCTATACAGCATTCCAGTGGTGAGCTTTGATACTAGAGTTGACAGCATAAAAAGTGGTAAATGTTACTAAGTTTGGGGATCAATGACAATATCCTGAAGATTCTTTAAGGAAAATGTTTAATTTTGTCCTGCTAGACAGAATTTTACCCTCTGAAAAAAAAATGGAGAAGGAGCATTTTCATGTAGAGATAATATTTATATAGATCCTGTGAGTAAACCATATGCTATTTTGCCATGTTTTCTTTAAAATGATGATCCCCTGACATCTTCTTCACTTGACGATACTTGGCGAAAGCAGTTGCCTTCTTCCCCCTTTTTCCTCTCAAAACTGTTCTCTTTTTTTGGCCCTCCTTCCAGTCTCTTTTCTTTCCACCTACCCTGACTGTAGGCTTAGGTAGCTGAATTTGCTAATGATTCTCTAGAACTTGGATAAGGCAATAGAGATTCATGAATGGACTTGTGAATAATGATGGGAGGATCTGACAGTTCTATGTAGTGTGAAGCTTAGCTTACTGCAACCACAGAAATGCAGGTTCCTAAGCTTAATAGTAGATGTACCATTACATTTCCCAGGAAAATTTCCCCTTTGGGCAATCTTGAGCCATCTTTAATAACGAAATATTTTATGGAGAATTAATACTTTATAGTAGGATTATCCTCAAAATTAATTCTAAGTTTTATTCTTCAAGTTAAAGAAGACTGGTTATAATATAGCAATTCAAATTCATGTTCAAAATCTGCTGGAATAGATTGTGTGATCACATTTCAGAAATTTACATTTTAAGTTTTTGTAGATCAATTGTGTTTGATTTCAGGGTTCTTGCTCTCTGAGCTATATGAGTTTGCGTTTTATATCTGTCTCTGTTTCTCATTTCTATCTATGTATATATCTTTGTATCTATCTATCTATCTATCATCTATCTATCTATCTATCATCTATCTATATCTGTCTGTCTATCTATCATCTATCTATCATCTAACTATATATCATCTATCAATCATCTACATACCTACTTACCTATCTCCTTATCTATCTATCATCTATCTATCTCCCTATCTATCTATCTATCTATCATCTATCTACCTACCTATCTATCATTTATAATTTATCTATCATCTATCATCTACCTTCTATCTATCTATCTATCTATCTATCTATCTATCTATCTATCTATCTATCTATCTATCTATCTATCTATCTATCTATCTATCTATCTATCTATCTATCTATCTATCTATCTATCTATCTATCTATCTATCTATCTATCTATCTATCTATCTATCTATCTATCTATCTATCTATCTATCTATCTATCTATCTATCTATCTATCTATCTATCTATCTATCTATCTATCTATCTATCTATCTATCTATCTATCTATCTATCTATCTATGTATATATCTTTGTATCTGCCTATCTATCATCTATAATTTATGCATCTATCTATCTATCATCTATCTATCATCTATCTATCTCTATCTATCTATCATCTATCTGTCTATCTTTCTGTCTATCTATCATCTATCTATTATCTATCAATCTATCATCTCTTTTTCACTCTCATCAGATATCTGGCATAAACTCCACAGATTCACCAAAGTTTAGATCCCATCTCATAGTCAGGAAAAATAATATCATAAAGAATGGAGAGAAGATCCAGATGTAACATCATTAATGTGAAAGTGTGCTAAATTATAAGCAACTGCACATAGAAGAATTGTATGAATACAGTTTAATTTCTAATTTTGTAGGCTTGCCTCTCTTATAAATCATTTAACTTCTATTTAAAATGGGAATATATTGACCTTTATATTCCTCAGTTTTCTCAACTTTAAAATCATATTTTTGTTTGCTGATAGTATTTCAAGACCTTTATAGTGGGCAAGCAAAGTATTGGTTGGTGAAGTTTTTGGAACACCTAAGATTTATGGAAATTCATTTGTAAATCAGTAGTGGATAAGGCATTTTGTCTGGTAATGTGGATTGGTTTATTTCCAGCCTGATTACCTCATTTCCCAGATAAGGTAATTTCAAATATTTGGTTTCAATTCTGCTCTTGCCATGACCCTGACAGGTTAATTTAATTCCATTTGCCTCCACATTAGTGGTGAAGCCTCATCCTAATCATGGTGCATGCAAAGCATTATATTAATACAGAATATATGGTAGCTCAAATCAAACATCATAGGATAGAAAATCTTTCATTTAGTTCTAGACTTGATGCCAAGATCATATGTCAGTCAACTTTAACAGTCATTTCTGTTAAATTTTTAAAATTTCAATCCAGACCACTTAACTTGCCAGAGTCGGAAGTCAAGACAATTACTTATGAGCTGTAATAGGTGTTTTAATAACCTGAGGACAGAATAACAGCCTCAATGGATCCTTCAATAATGAGTGCAGGTTTGTTAATACAAGATACATGAGGCCAAAAGACAGCTTGGTATGGTAGGCACTAAAATATTGTCAGTATCTAAATATAACTGACTGTGTGTCTCCATATATTACTTTCTAGATTGAGAGAGTTTTAAGATTCAATGAGCGATCTTGCACTGTAACAGGCATAAGCAGGGTCTGTCCTAGCTAAAATAAGATTTATGTTCATGTTAATGAAGATATATTTGTTTCATATTCCTGCCTACTTCTTTTGTTATGTCAAATAATTTTGCATTATAGACCTTAAGGAAGTAATATGAAATATTCTCTTTGGAAATAATAGCTAACTTAAAGTTCATAAATTAATATGCAAGATTATCAGAGGCTGATATAAACCTGTTCCTCCATGGTGACAGTGACATGATGACATTGTAACTGCACATTTCTGTAACTCTTTGATTTTGATTCAAAATAATTATAGCAACTCAACTTAAAATCCTTGGACAGTATGTACTCATGGGATATGTTCAAAACAATTGCAAAGCATCAAAAGTTTTATATGCCCATGATTAGTTTAACCAATTCGAATATAGGCTTCTGGGGGCTTTATCATCAAATTATTCAGAGAAACAACTGTTCCAGATGAAAAGAAAATTTAATCTTCTGTTGAAGATGTTTCTTTTGAAGTCTTTGTCTGTCAATAAATTTTGTTCCAAGCACAATAAAGCACAGTAATCATTGCTAATCCTTGTTTTCTTTTGAACTTTTACACAGCTTATTCATTTGGTGCATCATTTTTCAAGTGAAGCTGGAGGACTGTTTTGGTGTGGGATTGAAGGATGTGAAAATTGAACAGTTATTTCATTAAACTGAAAACTTATTGCTCCTGGATTCAAAAACAGTCCATGACTCAACTTCCTAGAGGGAAGATATGGTGTGCTAGTCCTCTAAGTCTTCAAGATTTAGAACTGACATATTATTAGTGCTGCTGAATTAGTCATTTGTAATTACACCACCTGCCACTTTACGGCAACAGTTTCAAGTGGCTCCGATATTTTGATTCTGAAGGGCAAGCTCAAGTAGAACTATCAGTAACACTAGAAGCTTATTTTGTGTAATCAGTTGTGATCACAAGGCGATGATATTTCCTACCCAATAAGTATTATGGTTTCAGTCTTGATTCTAATTCAACTCAGCTGATATTTAGTTACCATTGTTATATATTTTATTCTTAGTCTGTAAAGCATTTCCTTAGATACAATGATACATTTAAATATTTAGAGAGAATTGTATTTTATCACCTGATTGTGATTATCCCTCTCTTCTGTTTCATAGCACTTAGCTCTTATTGAAGTAGTATCATCTTCACAGTAAAGTTTCTGCTTAGTGGTGTGACCTTACATTGCACAGATAAATAAAAAAGCTTCAGGCACGACTTTGGAATATCTTCCTAAATGAATCATGACACCATTGAATTACTAATTTTGAAGCTATATTAATTACTACAAAGTGGTTCTTCATTTACAATCAAAACCAAGCATATAAGACTCGGTGTGCCAGGGGCTGTTAGCTCTAATTCAGTGCTTATTCTGAGCTTAGTGCTAGTTTAAGTGATTGGTCTTTGGCACCGGAAAAATATATCTCACATGCCAAATGTAGCTTCTGTGCTTGTTTATACAAATAAGGATTTATTGTAGCACAAGCTCCCTAATTAATATTTAGTTTCTTTGACTACTTTCATCCTATGACAGCAGCTGATCAGTTCCCCACAGAGGATGTGTAGCCTATGAAGGATAAAATATCTGACCCGATCTTAAAAAAAAAAAAAATTCCTAACCACTCTATTCAAGTTTTGATCTCATCAGAATTTCGTAGGAGATTATTTTTAATGTAATCTTCAATTTAAACAAATATGGGATGTGTGTGTGTATGTACCATGTTCAAGGTCATAATTTTAGTGAGTAGTAGATCAAAGACAGCTTCTACATTGTACCTGTTCACACCTATGGTAAACTGTATCACAGAGAAACTATCCTGAAATACGTTAATTTCTGTTAAAGGCTGAGCACTTCTCATTTTTCTCCCAAGCATGAAATCCTTTGCCATTGTGAAGTGATGTCGAGTTTAAGAACAAATAAAATATTTGGCACTTCATATTAATTGAATGGATTTAATATATTAAAATTCTCCCCATTTTATGAAAAAATGTTTTATATATTGTTATCTATAAATACCAGTTAAAGGAATATTGTGATTCACATAATATGCTTGTCCTGAGACATGGGGCATTTAAGACTTAGTTGGCCTAAGGAATTAGTAAAAGGAAAATCCAGGCATTATAAAGGCGATCTTGGTCCACAAATATGTTCTTTGTCTCTACAAGAGTTGTGGGAGATGTTTAATGAAAATAACTGTTGAAGTGAATAGATAATCCTGGAAACAAGATCAAAATCATAGATAATATGATAGCTTGTTTGTGGAGGACTTAACAAACTTAATCCACTGCACTGGTCACAGCATGTATTCTGCAGCTGCCAGCACTGATGGATTTCCCAATAACAGGCAGGACAAATGTACTTTCTCACACTTTAAGCTGGGTTCCCATAGCAACACTTACTATATGCATTCAAATGAAACTACCTTTTTTCTCTTCAAGAATGTTTTCCTTTTCTCCTCCTTCGATTTACTTTTTTCATTAAAAATAAATACCTTGATCTTTAAGAAGCTAAAATGTACCAGTAAACACCCGTTTTTTTTTTTTTTTCCCTATGATATTTATAATATAAGCACACACGGGCACTCACACATACACACACACACACACACACACACACACACACACACACAAGCATCAGCAAACATAAATAAATCATTAGATGTTGGATTTTTCTCTTTATTTCTTGCAGAATATTCAGATCTTTGGACAACGAACCTGTCGAAACTTAAACCTGAATAACAAAAATGAGTTTTTCAAACCTTAAATGATGTATCAAGGATCCTTGTCCTGCTGCCTGAAAGTAAATCCAAATTTGGGGTCTGGGATGAGAGCACACTGTATTAAATATATTGCCAGTTTTTAGGATTTAACACTAGGCAATTTCAATAGTACCAATTGAATATTGGCTGGGTACAGATTCTGTCAGTAGCAGGAATGTCCATCAACTGATAAACGGATAGTGAAATTATGGTATATTATTCAGCAGTTCTGAATAAGTAAATTTACTGAGAAATGGGTGGAACTTGAAACAATCATTTTTCTTGAATTAACTCACAACCAGAAAGACAAAAGCTGTATCTCATATGTGGCTCACAGCTTTAAATCTTTAGGTATGTGTCTACGAATTACAAAACCCATAGAAGTCATGAAACTAGTAAGGGACCATAGAGGTGGAGCTTCATGGTAGAGGATATATATTGCAGTGATTTAAATGGGATAGGAGAATAATATAGTGGAAAAAATTAAATAGAGAGGAAAGGGAGCTATAGTATGGGGAGGGATAACTGAAACTAGAAACCATTTAAAAACCTCATATGGAAACCTACTACTGTAGAAGCTTCAAAAAATATATGCATGTAAACATATAAAAGAATGTTAATTGAGATGCCTTTTGATGGTGGGAGTAATGACAATGCACCTTTGAGACACATATAAAATAAAATAATAAAATAAAATAAAAGTACCAATGACAAAAATAGATTTCTTCTTTTAGAGTTTTAAAGAGGGGTGTCTCATAGACCACCAAACAATGTGGGGTATTTCCATAGCTCTTGGTTACCCTCCAGAACCTGAAGGTGCGAACTTATTGCTAAACATACTACATATAGGAGTCACAGAACAAACATGAAGAAATCAGGCTGGTACTGACCTCAAAGCTTTGTGTCTACTGGATAGCTTTCATTGTGCTAGAAGTTGCTATGCATGCAACCAGAGGAGAAATGTAATTATCAGCCTTACTCAGCTATGAACCCTGGAAGCTACAATAATGAATGGCAATGTATGTCCACTGATGTAATAGTGACACCATTGTTATGGGAGTAACGAATCATTTTCTGCTTGTTGTTAAGACCAACTTATCAAGATGGAACCCATAACTGGTACTATTACAAGGGAAAAACCCTGAGCTAGAGAGGTAACAGGCCATAGGAGAGAGCCTACATCTTTTATCATGCTACATAGACATACAAATAAAACAACTTCTAAAACCCATAAATTAACGAATCTCTCAACAGTCAATACAGAAACTTCTTCTTACAGAAGATGGTGATTAACACAGAGACCCACAACTTGTCAACATGCAGAGAATAAGAGAACACAGAGTCTCTAAATGAGACACCTGTATCACACTCTCTCCTCATAAGACTCAGGGATCATTGTGGAAGAGGAGGCACAAAGATTGTAAGAGCAAGAGGTGGTAGATGAATACAAGGAAACTGTGTTTCCAGACAGACATGTTAGTTACAAATATGAGCCACTAGTACCTATGATAACATACACAAGACTTTCACAAAGCCAGGTCAGACAAAATCCAAGTATGGAAGATTCCTCCGGTAGGTTTGGGGATTTGCAACCACTTCCCCATGGGTATACTTGTATTTTGTCTGGTTTGAGTTTGTGTGGGCCTTGTGCATACTGTCACCATCACTGTGAGCTCATGAGTAACTGACCAGCTATTTGGAAAACTATTTCTTTGTGGGCCTCCACGATCTCTGACTCATAATGTTTCTTCCCCCTCTTCCACAATGACCTCTGAGACTTGGGAGGCAGAAGTATGATAGAGGTGTCCTACTTAGGGATAATCACTCTATAGTCTCTTATTCTCTGCATGTTGGCTACTTGTGGGTTTCCATATTAATCACCATCTTCTGTATTAGGAAGCTTCTCTGGTGAGAAATGGAGATATATTAATCTATGGGGATCACAATAAGCTATTAGGTATCAGTTTAATACTGTAACTAGTGGAAAACTAGTATTAGTTTCTCCTTTATGCCCTATGACCTGTCTAGCCTTGGGTTTCTAGGTCTGATATCAGTGTCAGGTATGGGCTTCATTCTATGAAGTGGACTTTAAATCCAGTAAGAACATGATTGATTACTCCCATAATATTCATACCACAATTGGACTTCTGGGTTTATCATGCCAGGCCAGTTATTATAGTTTACATTTTTCATATCTGTGTAAGGCTGATTATTGTTTTTCCCTTCCACTAGCATCCATGGCCCTTTCTAGCATAATGAAAGCTAGCCAGTAGAGATGAGGCTTTGAAGTCAGTACCAACTTTATTTCTCCTTGCTTTTTCTATAACCCATGTTAATAGTGTCTTCAGCAATAGGATCTTACTATTGAATTCTGGTGGGTAATCAAGACCAAGGGCAATGGCTAGTAGTGTTTGAGGTTCTTATGGGACCCTTTGTCAACTGTTCAAGAGAGGGATTCCATTCCTGGCATTGGGGTTTCATTTTGTTAGCTTATGGTATCTAGTAGAGACAATGTTTCCCTGTTATAAGGTAACTCTTTCAATCTCTTTTTACAATGCATATGTATATAATTAAAGAAGCTTCTAAATGGTAGGTTTCCTATGGATTTTTCTAAAGGATTTAGTGTTGGATATCCTTCCCTATAGTCTCTCCTCTGCCTTATGTTCTCATTCCACACCCCATATAACCCTGGCTAATTCATTATCCCCTTCTCCTCACTCATATCATTGCATTCTACCTCCCAGGAAGACACCCCCCGCCATGGTCATTTGTTTGTTTCCCATTTCTGTATAACCACTGATTTCAACTTTCTTTTAATTCAAACATTGTATATATCTCATAGTTGTCTCACTAATTAAGAGAATTTCACATGTTAATTAACATTTATGGATTTCTGACTGGTATTAGGCACTGTGATGCATTCTTTAACTGTATAAACATATTCAATCTACCCAGCAATGCTGTGACATGAAAGCTTTAATTACCCTTATTACAAATATTGTAACCAATGTTGCATAGGTGATCTATGGATCTGAACTAATGTTCCAGTGCAGGTAGTTGGGGTTTGGTGGGTCCAACCATAGTCAATATATTCTAGTGTCTCTAATTCTTTACTTATTTTGTATTCTCAGACTATTTCTGAAGTTTATTTTCCTTTGGATTTAAATTAATTAATAAACCAATCAGGGATAAATCTATACAGCTTGAATATTTAGTGAATACCTTATATGTGAAGAGCATTATGCTTAGCATATAATGAGTTCTCAACAGAAATTATTTAAGTTAACAGAGCAGTGCTTGAGCCTGACAATTTTGAACAATTCTGGCTAATTTTCCCAGATCCACATTGGATTTGGAAAAGCCAGATTGGTCCTCTGAAATGTACCATGTTGAAAATATTTATATTTCAGAAAATGACAATCACCATAAATCAAGGTTTTTTTTCCTTAAAAGAGTACCTTGCTTTCATACCTCTTATATTAGAAGTAGTAAAAAATTATATAAGCAGAAAGATTATGTAAGGATAAT